>NC_142168.1:51950439-52250439 GCF_029865625.1 Vigna umbellata | reverse complement strand
AAGCTATCACAAACATTTTTCTCAACATGCATGACATCTATGCAATGTCTAACATCTAACTTTGACCAATATGGAAGATCGAAGAATATTGATTTCTTCTTCCAAGGGGTCGTTACAGAAGACTTCTTCGACGTTTTCCCAAATATATGATGTACTGTATTAACTTTCTCAGCAACTTCAAGTCCAGTAAGTGGACTGGGTGCATTGTCTTTCTCTTGTTCTCCATTGAATGCTTTCTTTAACCTTCGATACGGATGATTAGATTGTAAAAATCGTCGATGACGCATATACATTTGTCTTCCTTCCGTGTTTTAATTGTTGAGCTGTAGTGTTTTCTTCACATATAGGACATGCTTTATGACCCTTCACACTGTACCCCGACAAATTACCGTAAGCTGGGAAGTCATTAATGGTGCAAAATAACATGGCATGCATCATGAAAGTTTCTGAAGCAAAGGCATCAAATATTTCAACCCCATCAACCCACAACAACTTCAAGTCTTCAACTAATGGCCTTAGATAAACATCAATGTCATTTACAGGCTGCTTTGGACCAGATATCAACATTGACAACATCATGTATTTTCTTTTCATGCATAATCCAGGAGATAATTTGTAAATTATCAGTATAACGGGCCAACAACTGTGATTGGTACTTAAATTACCAAATGGATTCATTCCATCAGTAGCTAAGCCAAACCTAAGATTTCTACATTCTTCACCAAATTGGGGGAATTCTTGATCAATAATTTTCCATTGCTTTGAATCAGCTGGATGACGAAGCAGCCCATCAGTTGTTCTCTCATCTGCATGTCATCTTAGGTTTTTAGCGTCTTTGGGATTCGCGAACAAACGCTTAAGTCTGACAACTAGTGGAAGGTACCAAACTACTTTCAAAGCAGAACCATTCTTTTCTGTGTGACCACCATCTTCACCGTTGTTTTTTGACTTGTATCGTGATAACCCACACTTTGGACACTTTATCAAAACTTCATTCTCATTCCTATATAATATGCAATCATTCGGACATGCATGTATCCGTTTATATTCCATACCCATCGGACAAAGAATTTTTTTTTTGCATCATAATTACGATTGGGTAACGTATTTCCATCTGGCAGCATTTCATTCAACAATGACAACAATTCTGTAAAACTCTTATTACTCCATCCATTGCTCGCCTTTAAATTCATGAGCCTTAACACCGCTGACAACCGTGTGAACTTAGTTGAACCCGCATACAAAGGAGTCTCCGCATCAGTGGACATCGTTTCATACACATGTGCTTGGGCAAAAGCTTCTGCACCAACATCGCGAATCATGTCCTCTAAGTTGTCTTCTTCTGCTTGATCTTCCATATCCATTGTGGAATCATAAACATTTTCCGTTGGAGAGACAGTTGGAAAGTCTGTTAATTCGCCATGCCATATCCATGTTGTATAACTTCGTATGAAACCATCACAAATAAGATGTTCCCTAATATCAATTGCGTTCAACTTCCTCCCATTCAAACAGTTCACACAGGGACATCTGAACTTCACTTCATTATCACCACTTGTACTCGCATTACGTTGTGCAAACTCTATAAATTCCTCTACCTCTCATACTCAGTGCTGATGCGTGGTAAATTAATCCACCCTCTATCCGTACGCATCTTTACTGAAATTGTTTACACAATTTCAATAATCTTGAATGATCACTTTGATCGTGTTTGTATTCAAGGTGTGACCCTATCCCATTCAAGAAGATTCACTTTTTTTAGTTTATTAAACATATCAATTTTAAACAACATATCTCATATTTCACGAAATTTTGCCAGCATTTCGCATTGGTCTTCAGGTTACACGAAATGAAAGTGATTATAAATCACAATCAAATATGCACCCGAAGATCAATACAAAACACACCAACAAATTTTTGTGAAATTTAAGAAATGTATATTAAAATTGATATGTTATAATAAACTATGAAAAAGTTATTACTCTTCTTAAACTGTCCAACCGGACAATTCAAGATTCAATACTGTAAATTATTATTACCATCTCCTCTATTTTCATTTGTAAAAAGTAAGTTTGTTCAAAAAATCTGGAGATAGTAAATAATTTTTGTATTGAATCTCAAACGGGAAACTAAGGCTAATTCACAACAACAATATATATTCAAGCAAACAAATAATTACATCTGCAACATGTAATATATTCAACCAAACAATATATTCAACCAAGAGTAAATAATGTCATTTCAATTAACTTTAGGGTTTAGATACTTGAGTTTATTTCACTTGTTTACAACATGTTTCTCAAACCTTATTTGAATATTGTTTAAATTAACGTATCTCCCTTCCTTCCATCTAAAACCCAACAAGTCTTTTTTTTTAAATTTCTTTCTTGTTATTTATTCTAAACTAAACTTACCAAACCTTAACTCTCTCTTTTTTGTCTACTTTTCATAATTTTTATCTACACCAAATGCGTTCAATTGGTCTCAAAATCTATCAATCTTGTTATTTTTTTATGTCTTATATTTTGTTAACTACCTTGAGTTACACTCTTTGAATCAATTCCTTGAAAAATAAATAAGTGTTAGGCTTAGAACCAATTAATCATCCCAAATTTCCAGCCTTCAAAGTTTGTTGAAACTCAGCTTTTATTTATCTAAACTAAACAATCTACAATTCAACGTGTCAATCACTACACTATACATTTCTAAATTAACTTGGAATAGTGTGTAACACACTACTTATCCTAACAATCTAACTCCCAAACATCCAATACACTGCCAACAACAAACAACCAATACATACACTGCCAACAAAATTAAAAAAATCAACTCAACCAATACATACAATTTGCTTCTCCTCTAGAAACAACAATTATTATCAGCAAGAAACAACAATTATTATATGCAAAAAACACAATCAACTAACCTCAATGTAGACAGGAAGAATGAAATAGCGTTGGAGATAGTACCGGCGGAGGCAGCAGTGGCGGAGGAAGCACCCGCAAGCGAGAGCACTGGCAGCAGCAGTGGCGGAGACCGGCATCGCACCAATGGCAGCAGCAGTGGCGGAGGAAGCACCGGCAGGCCAACGGTGGCGCGTAGGTGAAGGGAGGAGGCGCGGCCAACAACGAGGACGACCAGCACTGAATGCGCGAGCACTGGTAGAGGTACACCGGCGACGCACCAATGGAGTGACGGCGAAGGGAGGAGGCGCGGCGAGAACCGGCGAGAAAACTGGTAGCAAAGCGGTGGCGCGGCGAGAAAACTGGTAGCCAACGGAGGTTCTGCGGCGAGGAAAGTGAAGAAAAAACAGGTACGAGGAAGAAGAAGAAGCTGTCGCGATTTGAAAATATGAAATTGAGATACTACCTCGGTTACTCCTACAACCGAGGTAATATCACCATACGACATCGGTTAAAAGGATCAACGGTGTAGAATATGTGGAGAATCGACCTCGGTTCAGTGCTCAACCGAGGCCCTAGGCGTAGCAGCAGTTGAACAGGCGCGTAGCAGTAGTTGGACAGGCGTAGCAGTAGTTGTGGCAGGTGGTTCTTGCCTCGGTTCGTGATAACAGTTGAAAAACTGCTATTTTCATGCTTAAAGTTGACACTAAAAGCAACCTTTACACTTAGAAACTAGCTTGAAATCATGCTTTTCTTCATATTTTCATAAATAAGAGAGTTGGACAGGTTTATGCTTGATTTCAGTGTTTTTGTGCAGGTTTTAAGGTGAATTTAGTGAAAGAAGTGAAGAAGGAGAGAGATGAAATAAGAAAACACATCAAAAAGTGCAAAAGGAGAAGCCGAAGTCACCGCTCAGCGGCAGTTTACTGCTGAGCGGCACTCAGGAAGTCACGGGAGGTCCGCTGAGGGGCAAAATGGCCGCTGAGGGGAAGAAACGACTCACGCACTTACCGCTGAGCGGTACCTTGCCGCTGAGCGGCACTTTTATGGGCTTGGACCTAATTTTCTGTAATTTACGAATAATATATAAGCTTTAGGGTTTCCTAGGGTTAGGTATCTTTGGCTGGAACGAAGCAAACACTCTCTCTTCCACCCCTTTAAAGGAGGATCTTGGATGCTGAGGCTTCCTATTCACCTTTTTAGGGTTTTATCTTTCATTCTTTCATTGTTATTCATCTAGGTTCACCATGAATATGGTGAACTAAACTCTGTATGTTTGTTGGGGAATCAATGTAATCTTTTGAAGCTCTCATATATATGGAATTTGTTTTTACATCTTTTATTTAAGATCTATGCTTTCTTTCATCATTAGTTAGGGTTTTTCCTCTTTGCTTAATGCTTGCATTGTTTAACTCATTCGATGCATGAATATTGGTTTTGTCGATACGGGCACGTACGGGGAAGTCTAGATCCGGGGAATTTCTCCCAATATTATATTGGTTGTCGTTAAGCTCCTGCACTTATGAACTGATCATTAGGAATGCTAGGAATTGTATGAACTCGTGATTAGGGAGAAGCCTTCTTGAAAGGTACTTTAGAGAGTGGCATTAACAATGATGATTTGAATGTTGAATTCCTAAAATATATGAGAGTGGATAAGATGAAATTGACCCCCAACAACATATTCATACATATATTTCATTGAAAGTGTTTATCTTTTGCTTTTTGCCATTGATCAAAAACTTCATGCATACATATTTAATTTTCGTCTTTTGCATATAAAATCGAAATATTTCGTCTTTAAATCTTAGCTAATCAATAAACCACACAACTAAACTAGGCCGTGAGTCCTTTGGGAAGAACGATACTTGGTCTTACCAAGTTTATTACTTGAACGATTCGGTCATACTTGCCGATTGAAAAACAAGTTTGTGACATCATATTTTGGTGTTCATAAATTTGTCCATCAAGTTTTTGGCGCCGTTGCCGGGGACTCGTGGTTTAACTGGTTAATTTGTGTGATTATTGATTATCTTTGACTTTAATTTTGAATTTCTGTTTTTATTTTCTGCTTTTATTTTTTCGGTTTTTATTTTATTTTATTTTATTTTCTGTTTTATTTTCTGTTTTCTGTTTTTATCTTCTCCTATATCTTTTTATTATGCTAACCAAATATTCTAGGGTTTTGTGTTCTTGTGTATGCAGGAGGCAATTCGAACTAGGAGCAAGAAAACAACAGAACCTCTTCTTGAAGGTCTAGACGAGAGTAGACGGAGGAGAAGAATCCGAACATCTAGAGAACCTTTCCCTCCTCCGGAAACTCTGTTGCAACCATCACCACAAGGTTCTGTCCATAGCACAGAAAATATGGAGAACAATAATATCAGAAGAACTCTTGCTGACTACACTAATGTAGCTGGACCTCAGCACTTTAACAGTATAGCTAGACCTAGAGTCAATGCAGCTAACATGGAGGTCAAACCAGCACTGATCCAACTGGTAAAAAGCAACCAATTCAATGGGTTATCTCATGAAAGCCCATATGAGCACCTCACTACCTTCAATGAGATTTGCAACACAGTCAAAATTAATGGGGTGCTAGATGAAGCGATCAAACTTAGTTTGTTTCCTTTCTCATTGGGAGGCAATGCTAAACTTTGGTTAAATTCTTTTCCAGAAGGAAGTTTCACAGATTGGGAAGCAGTGGTGACAAAGTTTTTAAACAAGTACTTTCCATAATCAAAGGTGACAAAAGGCAAGCAAGAGATATCTTCATTTAAGCAGGGCATGGAAGAATCACTGGGGCATGCATGGGATAGATACAAAAGTCTGCTAAGAAAAACACCCACGCATGGCTTTGAAGAACAGGAAGTAGTCTTAACTTTCCTTGGAGGGCTTGGTTCACAAACCAAGATGATGCTGGACGCCTCAGCAGGAGGCAATATTAAATGGAAAACTCCAGAGGAAGCCACAGAAATTATAGAAAACATGGCTACTAGTGATAATGAGCTGCACAGTGAGAGAGGAGCTCCTATGCAGCAAAAAGGGGTTCTCCAATTACAGACACATGATGCCTTGCGAGCTCAAAATAAAATTCTAACTCAACAGTTGGAAACTCTGACTAAAACTCTTGCACAATTACCTAAAGAGTTGAAAACTGCTGCACAGGTACAAACCCAGTTGTGCGAATTATGTGGAGATGACCATATCAATGGTCAATGTGCCTTTCCAGTTGAAGCTGTAGAGGACGTTAATTTCATGGCCAATCAATTTCCATACCGTCAAGGGAATTACAATCAAGGGTGGAAACCACACCCAAGCATTGGTCAAGGACAAACTGGGCAAGCTAGTCAATATAATAAGCAGCAGCAGCAACCAACCTTTTGGCAACAGTTATCTATGCTTAATGAAAGATCAACAAGGTTGGAAGAAACTCTTCAGCAATTCATACAGAAAACTAAATCTTCTCAAAAGAGCACTGAAGCTGCTATAAAGAACTTGGAGATTCAAATGGGTCAGATTACCAAGCAATTGGAAGAAAGGCCAAATAGAAATTTTGGGGCTAATACTGAGGTTAACCCCAGAGAAGAGTGCAAGGTGGTAAAGAGTGTTGATGATGATAAAGTTGAGTTAGATACAGCAGAGAGAAGAGACATAGAGAGCAAAAGTACTTTTCCTTTTCCAATCCATCAAGGGAAACAAATGGACTTTACAGAATTATTCAGAATGGTGGATAATGAAGCACCTTGGGAACAGATTCTACAGCAAATCGCAGTTTACACAAAATCTGATGAAGAAATCTCTACAAAGAAGAGACGTAGAGATGATGAGGCAAAAGAGTGTATAACTGTTAAAAAAAGTCATTCCCTCCTAAAGCATCAGATCCAGGCAGTTTTTCTATCCCTTGTACCATAGGGAAGAAAAAGGTAAAGAAAGCTCTCCTTGATTTAGGTTCAAGTGTTAACTTGATACCTTATTCTTTACTGGAGCAAATCGGCAATGTTAAAGTGAAACCTGCAAAGGTTAAAATAGTAATGGCCGATGGATCTTCAAAGGAGCCATGTGGGATTGTAGAGGACATTATAGTTTGTGTTGGCAAACTTCAGTTCTTGGCAGACTTTGTGCTGATGAAGATGGAGACAGAGAAGATACCTATCATACTTGGAAGACCGTTTATGAAAACGGCCAGAGCTATTATTGATGTAAATGAAGGTATAGTGGTGCTCTAGGACAGAGAGGAGAGAGTGGTGGTAGACGTCTTCAAAGATGAGACGCAAGCAAGGGAGGAAGAAGCTAGTTATAAAGCTGCATTTCAAGATGCACCCATGACTAGCCGTAAAGATGAAAATCTCAAGATTTCAGGTAACCATTGTTTGTTGTTTCAGGTACCCAAGGAAGAAAATATTGGAAGAGGAGGAGAAATTCCTAGTGACTGGGAGAAAAGAAACTCCAACTTGGCTCACTGTAAGAATCAAGAACAAGTTGTGGGTTGTGAAGGGCTTTAAAGAGAAGGAGATGATAGAGATAGAGTCTCCATATTCTAGAAGACCAAGACAGTTCAAGGAAACAGCTGAGGAGTTGGTGGAATGACAACATCAACTATAAAGAAGATGGAACTTGAACTTTATTGGGTCAAGCTAATGACGTTAAAAGAGCGCTTGCTGGGAGGCAACCCAGTGGATTTAAAGACTTTTGATTTGGTTTTGTAATTTTTAATTTGTGAACATTATTTTTGTAATTATTTTGTTGGAGATAGCATCTACTGAAGGATGCTAGGTGGTTAAGTATCTACTGAAGGATACTATGTTTGTAACACCTACTGATGGGTGTTGGTAAGAAAATTTTGCACCTACTGATGGGTGTTGGTGGATTTTGGGTCAGGCTCGTGACGTTAAACAAGCGCTACCTGGGAGGCAACCCAGTTGATTGAATATTTCTGTTTGTTTATTTTAGTTAGGGTTTGCATAAGCATTTTAAACATTGACTTGCAGGGAACCAGTGAGGGGCATGTATGGGAGGCACGTAGGTTAAGAAAAGAAGGAGAAGAGCACATCACGAAAGTGCCGCTGAGCGGTAATTTACCGCTGAGCGGTACTCTCGCAGAATGGGCTTTAGTTCCCCTTAGCGGGACCCGAGCCCATTAGGGTATTTTTAAACCCTAAGCTGCGCAAGTTTTCATACTTTTAGACTTTTCTCTGCACAAACACTTCCACATACCTTCTCCAAGGTTTTCCACATCTTTTCACTCTTTCCTCTTAAGAAAATTTCTCTTCCACTCACTTTTTCACTAGTGTTCCATTCAAGTTTGGGGTTGGAAGAGAGCATTCTAGCTTGGAAGCATTCTCATTGCATTTAGTATCTCCACCCAAGTAAGTAAAATGCATTTTGTTCATTCTAGGGTTTTTGATTTTGAATGTGATTGTCAAAGCATGAATATTTAGGGGTTTTGATTTCTATGCATGATTTGATGATATATTTGATGTTTGAACCGATTAAACTGCATGATTATGAACTGGAAAACTGAAAATTGCATTTGGGTGGAGTTAGGACAGCTTTAAAACAAGATTTTCAAAAATCTGCAGAGTTACCGCTGAGGGGTAAACTGCCGCTGAGCGGCACTCTGCCAGATTTGGTTTTTCTGAATTTTTGCGTGTTGGAATGTAGCACTGGTGGCGCTGAGGGGAAATTCTGGCCCTCAGCGGTGGTTTAGCTTCGAAAGGAGTTGTGTTCTGTGTTTTACTAATGATTAACGTCATGTTCTGTGGTTTTGTATTTGTGTTTGAATGTAGGAATGGCATCCTCTTCAGGAAAAAGATTGAAAACCATGGCAACCAAGAGAAAGGAAAAGGAACCAGAGCAACCCCACTCTAGCAGGTTCCTCTCTAGAAAACATGAGAAGCACTTTAGGATGGTTCAGGACAGGAGACTTTTGATGGAGAGAAAGGTTGGAATGATACCTAACTTTGCTCCTCAATTTGGAGAGCAAGTGTTAGGGAATGACTGGGGAAAGCTAGCTACTTATCCTGCACCTGCCAACATAGCTGTGGTAAAGGAATTTTACACCAATGCTAAGAAGATTGGTGATTATCCAGCTGAGAATTATTTGGGCTATGTCAGAGGCCATGCTATCAGGTATGATCCTGATTCTATTAATAACTTCCTGGACACTGTATGGGCTGGTGAGCAGTGCCAGTTTGCTCTTTGCATGGAGGAAGGTGCTGATTATGAGGATGTGGAGAGAGTACTGTATACCTGGAGGACACTTCCAAAGGAATAGATCTGGCTCAGTGGTTAACATTAGGAGGACGGATTTGACTCCTCTTGCAAAGTATTGGATGGCGTTTTCTCATGCCAACATTCAGCCATGTTCACATGTGTCAGATATTACTCTCAGCAGGGCACTATTCATCTACTGTGCTATCAGAAACTTAAATGTTAATATTGGGCAGGTGATAGCTGATGAGATATATGTGTGCAATACCTCAACAACAAAGCACACTAGGACATCCCTCTTTGATCACGCACCTTTGCAAGATAGCTGGGGTGGACACTTCTGCTCCACCATTTGAGAGGCCAAGAAAAGCTATTGATGAGGCTTATTACAGGCAGTACTGTGGAGGTGAGGAGCAGCTCAGCCAGTTCCACCACGCCGTGCTCGTAGAGAGAGAGGGCCAGCACAGAGCCAGACATCTGCTGAGACACATGAAGCAGAACCATTCCAGATGAGGGACATGTATATGTCTCTTATAGGTGCTCAGTTGCAGTCCATTCACAAGGGCAGGTGGCCACTACTGAGCTGATTGTGGGATGATTGTAGGATACACCTCCAGCCCACAGGTGGACTATGGATGAATTCCATAATGTGGTAGCTTGGCCAGAGGAACCAGTGCATGGAGGAGGAGCTGGAGCAGCTGAAGCTTCAGCTAGAGAGATGGAAGAAGATGAAGCTGATGATGATGATGCATTTGAAGATGATGAAGATGAGGAAGAAGAAGAAGATAACGAGGACAGCTCAGACTGATGAGGAGCTGAGATAGCATTTACTGCTAAATGCTATCATATGATTATGCTTTTGTGGTTTAAGTTTTCTGAACTTATTTGTTTTTGTTTTTAGATTAGGGTTTGATGTACTCTATTGAACACCTGGTTTGTTATGATGGTTTGCTATTAACTGTGATTGTGTGATAAGTAATGCTGAATGATGCTTATTGATTGATTGATGTTGAGATGATGTGCACATTAAAATGCTTATACAGGTGATTCACAAGCTTTGTGAACAAATGCAATATTATGATTGTGATTGTGAGATTAAGCAGGATGTGTATGTAAATGTGGATGAGCTTATATGTGAGGTTTTGAGCTCCAGAGTTTTGTTATTGTTAAATGCTATTACTTTGAAAGCATGAATGACTTTGCCCAGGTTTTCTATGATTGAATCAATTGCTTGTTTTGCATCATATGATCAAGGCCATTTGTTGGAACCCTTTTTATTGGCCAAATTCATAAAGTTAGCCCTAAAAGAGAACACTTTGTGTTCTATCCTTTGAACCCTTAGCCTTGAACATAAATTGAAAACTTGATTGAAAATCTTTACCTTGAGTTAAGTAGAAGATCTTGTGTGGTATTGTTAAATGTTCAAGTTTGGGGTTGTTGGGAAAACATGAAAAAGGGAAAGCATTGAGCTAAGAGCAAGAAAAAAAAAAGGAAGTATAGGCAAAGAAAAAGAAAAGAAAAGAAAAAGAAGTAAAGCTCAATGCAAATGCAAAGGCAAGTTGGGAAAAATAAGAATAATTGTGTGTTATGATTCTCTTAACTCAAGGATTTTGCGATCCAGAAAAACCAATTTTCTTGTTAGCCCAGCCACATTATAAGCCATTGAAAAGTCCTTGTGATGATGCATGCTTGTGAATGTTTTTGATTGTGGTAAAATGAAAGGCAAAGTTGATTCATGTGACATTGTGATAGTAGAGTGAATGAGTGATGACCTCTTATACACTTGTGTGTTGAGTGAGACACTTTACCTAGTGAGGAAATATTCCATTAGCACATGAACATCCATGCTTAATTGATTGGTCATTCATGAAAATGAGCATTTGTTGGGTATTAACTGACTTTGTGAAACATTAAAGCATGTGCACATCTTGATTGAACTCTTGGTCATAAGTTTGATTGAAGTTTTTACTTATCTAAAAAGAGGATTTTTGAATGAGTGAACCATCATATGAATTGGTTGAAGATTGAGTTATATCTTGTTTGCTTGAGGACAAGCAAAGTTCTAAGTTTGGGGTTGTGATAACAGTTGAAAAACTGTTATTTTCATGCTTAAAATTGACACTAAAAGCAACCTTTACACTTAGAAACTAGCTTGAAATCATGCTTTTCTTCATATTTTCATAAATAAGAGAGCTGGACAGGTTTATGCTTGATTTCAGTGTTTTTGTGCAGGTTTTAAGGTGAATTTAGTGAAAGAAGTGAAGAAGGAGAGAGATGAAATCAGAAAAGACATCAAAAAGTGCAAAAGGAGAAGCCGAAGTCACCGCTCAGCGGCAGTTTACTGCTGAGCGGCACTCAGGAAGTCACGGGAGGTCCGCTGAGGGGCAAAATGGCCGCTGAGGGGAAGAAACGACTCACGCACTTACCGCTGAGCGGTACTTTACCGCTGAGCGGCACTTTTATGGGCTTGGACCTAATTTTCTGTAATTTACGAATAATATATAAGCTTTAGGGTTTCCTAGGGTTAGGTATCTTTGGCTGGAACGAAGCAAACACTCTCTCTTCCACCCCTTTGAAGGAGGATCTTGGATGCTGAGGCTTCCTCTTCACCTTTTTAGGGTTTTATCTTTCATTCTTTCATTGTTATTCATCTAGGTTCACCATGAATATGGTGAACTAAACTCTGTATGTTTGTTGGGGAATCAATGTAATCTTTTGAAGCTCTCATATATGGAATTTGTTTTTACATCTTTTATTTAAGATCTATGCTTTCTTTCATCATTAGTTAGGGTTTTTCCTCTTTGCTTAATGCTTGCATTGTTTAACTCATTCGATGCATGAATATTGGTTTTGTCGATACGGGCGCGTACGGGGAAGTCTAGATCCGGGGAATTTCTCCCAATATTATATTGGTTGTCGTTAAGCTCCTGCACTTATGAACTGATCATTAGGAATGCTAGGAATTGTATGAACTCGTGATTAGGGAGAAGCCTTCTTGAAAGGTACTTTAGAGAGTGGCATTAACAATGATGATTTGAATGTTGAATTCCTAAAATATATGAGAGTGGATAAGATGAAATTGACCCCCAACAACATATTCATACATATATTTCATTGAAAGTGTTTATCTTTTGCTTTTTGCCATTGATCAAAAACTTCATGCATACATATTTAATTTTCGTCTTTTGCATATAAAATCCAAATATTTCGTCTTTAAGTCTTAGCTAATCAATAAACCACACAACTAAACTAGGCCGTGAGTCCTTTGGGAAGAACGATACTTGGTCTTACCAAGTTTATTACTTGAACGATTCGGTCATACTTGCCGATTGAAAAACAAGTTTGTGACATCATATTTTTGAAGCAATAGACTATGGTTCACCCATTTCCAACTAACCGAAGCAATAGCCTATGGTTCAGACTTTTCAAGTGACCAGCAAAGGCTTATAGGCTTCAGTTAAAAGCATCAACGATGTAGAATATGTGGACAATCGACCTCGGTTCAGTGTTCCAAAACGGGTTGAATAAGCACCGATGTATATAACGTTATACGCTTCGGTTTTGGTATAACCGAAGCGTATATTGAGCGTCAAAATCTGTATTTTTTACTAGTGTTAAAATACTTATATATATATTTTTTAAATAATCACATTTTTAAATATTCATCATTTAGGTTTGTGGTGAGAATAAACAAATTTGTTTTATATACTACAGGCAGATTTTAAAAGAATTATAAGAATAGAAAATTCGTATATGAAGAAATCATGTATCTCTAAGACGATTTTACCCCTGTAATATTTGAAAAGTTGAAATTGTCATATGTTTCCATGACTTTATCACGATGTAATTGGTTACGAGAAATGGTAATCAATTATGTAACGTTGAAGTCGTTGGAATGTAAAACGACTTTCAATTTCAAATTATTGTAATCAATTACATAGTGATGATAATCAATTACAAAGGAGTTTTATTCGTGTTACTGTAGCTATAAATTGATTACAAGTTGTCTTTAATCGATTACCAGGATAATTTATTTATAAAACACAAGAGTGTAATCGATTACGAGTATTTGTAATCGATTAATGGAGGGGCTTCATTGGTCGAGCTGATGGACTTGGTGGCAGATCACTTGGGTGGTTTGTCAAGTTGTGTTACGTTACGCAAAGCTAGGTTCTAGTGGTTGTCGAGTAATGGACTTCAGGCTGAGCTATTTTCCATGTTTCGTGCTTGTTTTGGATGACTCTCGTTTATCATTGATAATTGATATGGTGGTTGTATCTTATGATTGTTGATGGAAGTGCGAGACAGTGGAGAAGGGAAGTTTCACCTTGGCTCTGGCCCGTTGTTGAGTATAGTGCCCGGTGTGCGATTCGTTGTCATTTTTACTTGTAAGTTCGTGAGGAGTAGGGAAACGGGACCTTTACCCATGAGGACGAGACGAATCGAACCACCCTCTTTGAAAGAATATGTATGTGTGGTAGGGTACAACAGATAGACAATAGTCCTGCATGCTTGGTGATGGTGATGTTATTTAGATGTTTGGTTTGATATGTTATGTTTATTACTGTTCTTACATTTTGAGTTGTTTTAATGGTAGCTTATCGTTGTTTGTTATGTTTGTGTTTGTGAGATGATGGTATGACTGTTTGGTTATACGGGAGTAGATGACATTGTAGATGTTCGTGATGCAGTATAGAGATGTAAGTGGACAAGGAAGACAACACCAACCTTTGTCCAAAAGCTTTAAAAAAGAAACATGGAGAAATAAGAAGGAATCTTTAAAATTATCTAACCAAGAAGGATCGTTTAAGCTACATTTATGAAAGGATTGTTGCCCTACATAGTAGAATTGAGATTGATCAAGCTATCAAAAAAAGCTATGAAGCCTATCTTGAAATCTACTTGTTGTCCAATGATAATCTCTCAAGAAAGTCCATAGAAAGAAGATCACCTAAAAAGATAAGAAGAGTGAAAAGGTGAAAAATAAAAGACAAAAAGTAGGACAGAAAACGAAGAAGAGTATGTTTAAGAAAGATCATCATTTATTTGCTCTACTTCATCTTAAGGCTTATATCATTAGATAATCTTCAACCCAAAAGAAATGATGAAAGCTAGCTCAAGCACTACAAAAATAATATATTATAGTGGAGGTTTTCTTCCGACAATTTTAAAAGCCTTGGTTAATTTTCGGTGACTATAAATTAAAACCACAACTATATTTTATTTTTCTTTTTTTAAAAAAATTTCTGACGATTCATTATAAAAACCGTGACTAAGATTAATTTATTTATTTTTATTTGGAAAAAATTTTCGGTAGTTTTTAATGAAACTGTCAAAGTTGCAAATATTTTTCGCAACTCTACTTCTTCGCGCTTTCAATTCATGTTTTCATCTTCTCCACATTTTCATCTTTTCCACTGCCTTTAGACTTCACTTCACGCCTCCATAGCTTCATTTCGAGTGTCCATATCTTCGCATCTCAATTACTTCTCTTTGCATCTCAATTTCTCATTTTTCGTAGTGTATGACTTATCCTTCACAACCTTCACTTGAGTTTTCTTCTGGAACGCGCCGAAATAGGGCAGCACAACCGTTATCTCTCTATTTTTCACTGACAACCCTTTTAGAGAAAACTTGCTCCACTTTCTGACTAAACCAACCAAGCTCATATCCCTAACCATGGTGATGCCGAGAATGATGATGTCGGCGACAAGAAGAAGCCTAGAGGAACAAAGAACAAAAGTGAGTCCTTGGAGTAGAAGGAAGCTTCAAGCTCTACCGCTAATCGTAAATCATTGTGCACTTCTAGCTTCGACTTGTAATACCTATTTTTCCAAAACCTAAATAAATCCTCATCTATTTTTCAATTAGGACATCCAATTTGCCGTAAACTTTGTGCCTTTCTTGTTTGTAGTGTCGGTTCACCAACTGTAGTAGTATGACAGGCTCAACGTTCCTGACAATTATTACCGCCAATGAAAAGCCATGGTTGATTGCTTAATGGTCAAACCAAACCCTCATCTGAAGTCCAAGTTGCCCCCTACTTCTTCCTCATTATGTTATTTTCACCAATTATGTTTATATTATGAGAAACTCTTTAGGTGTTAAATTAATGTCATTTTTTTTCTTTCTGCAATGCTTCATCCACTTATGAATCTAATCTCGATGGTGTTTTTTGGTATGTTATGGGCTTTTTGAGAATTTTTCCTCCAAGTTTAATTTAATGTAAGTGAAAAAGAAAGGAAGAAAAACTCCTTTTAAAATGAGCATGTATATACATGAAGAAATCCAATCTCATATTCCCCTACATTGATATATGTCTAGTAATGGAACAAAAGAATATGAATGATGTCTGGGAAAAAGTGGAAAACATAGGGCAAAAAGAAGGTGATATTATGGGGATATTTTGGCTTCTTTTTAGGTAATCGATGAATTGCTAATATGATGTAATTGGGCTAAATGTCTTGGGTTTAAGGGGAGCTTTATTGAGTTGTGTGTATAGTTGTTGATGTTCATGCTGTTAATTGTTGTGAATCTGTTACCTGTGAGAGTATTATGTTTCATGGAAACTAATTATACTTTCTTTTTGTTAATTGATACTATGAAATTGTTATATAAGTGATATGTTCTATGCTTTGGTTGATCATTCATAAAAGAGACTGTTATGTGTGTTAGAATATGACTAAACTATGTATATGTGATGAATTGACTACATGAGTCAAGAAATATATGTGGAAAGTTACTCTACTTTTAAGTGTAGAATTAAGACATTTCATAAATTATGATATGTGTATGGTAGCCTTGAATTGATTAGGAAATGCGTATAATGTCGTAAGCAACATGGTATGAATGGAATGGTATCATGTGTAAATTAGCTACGTAATCAGCTACTGGAATTTTTAGGGGTAACAATGATATTGTTTCTATCAGAGGATCCTGGCATTGTTCATCAACATATACCAGTACACGTTATAATTAAGAAACGATATATTCATGATCCACTACTTCCTCAAGTAAACAACAGGTTCCTGTTGTGTGTATATATAATTTTAACATATATCACATACTTTGATGATCAGTGCACTAGTAGAAAATATACTTTTTATAGCAATTTTTTATACTTGTTAAAATCCACTACATATAGAAAGTGGCGCGGTGGTAGTTTTTGTAAATATGAGAAACCTTTCTACACCGATTATAATAAAAACAGGTATAAAAAGTAATACGATGACAATATTGTAATAAAATACAAATAACTTTATACCTTTTACAATCAGAATAGGTATAAGAAAACCTTTGTTTTATACCTTCACCCTAAAACAAGTATAAATTATTGATCTATATCGATTAAATATTATAATAGATATGGATTACTTTACATATTTAGTTTATTTTTCTCGCATTACTTTCTCTTCTCTTCTGTTGTGAAATTATTTTTTTCGTTCTCCCTCCTTCCTTCTCCTCCATTCTCATTCATTCTCAGAGCCAAACCCTAACCAGTTCCGTTCCGAACTGGAAACCAGAGAGAAACATTGAGATTCATTCAATCACCTTAACTTAAATGCATGTAGCTACGCATTGCGTCGAGGGAACTTCGATCTTCGTTATCAACAATGGATGCGTGGAATGAAGATTTTGTGGAGAAGGAGATTGGGAACTCTGCGGAATTGTTCCAAAAGTTTTTTCTTTCATAGAGAGATCTCTTTCATAGCCAGATCAATGAGTTGCAGGAAATTCTCGTCACACAATGCAAACTCACTGGCATCAACCTTCTCTCTCAAGAAATGGTGCTTGGAATCATTTGAACTCTTGAAGCGTTCATAGAATTAGTGGTGAACACATTCGGCTTATAATTTTTCTTTTGTAGTAAATTATTTTAAGGCATCGTCATTTAAGTGTCTGATTTTGTGCAAATTTTCGTTTGTTTTTGGTGCAGGTAGCTAGTGCTTTGTCAATAAAATTTGGTAGGTTTTTTTGGTGGTACAAGATTTTTTTTTGCAGGCTGGTACACAATTCTACTCTTTCACTAGTGAAAGAAATAGCATACTATGACGACCTATTATGAGTGGTGAAAACCATTCATCATAATAGGTCACTCATAATAGGTTGACCGGTGGCAGAATTGTAATAAAAGTTAGACATATTATGACGTACTTTTGTACATCAGTCATAATATGAAACGCGGTGGCAAAGTTGTAAATATGTTTAAAACATATTATTATGTAGTTTTGTACATCAGTCATAATATAAAATGCGGTGGCAAACTTGTAAATAAGTTCAAAACTTATTATTATGTAGTTATGGACACCTGTCTTAAGGTTGAAACTTTTTTAACGAAAATCAGTCATAATATCTCTCTCTCTGCCCATTTCCCTCTCATCCCGTTATCTCATGCCCCTAATTTCTCCTCCCTCACTCTCGTTCGCCGTTCTTAGAAACCATTCAACCATTCTTCCTCTATTCCTCTCTTCCTGTCTTCTTCACCCTCCATCATCTGCCATTCACTCAACCATTCACCGTCGTTCTGTCGTTCACTTGCATTGCACTCACTATAAAAGTTTTCTCATTCGCGTACCCTCACAAGAGGTTTTCTCTGGTCTCCATAATTGAAGGCTCTCGCCATAGTTCTCATTCGCCATAGTTCAAGTGGTAAGCATCTTTCATCCTCAATTGCTAGGGTTTCTTCATATCTTCATCTTCTCACCTTTTGACCGATTATTTTGCCTTTTTCTTCATTTTTCACTGATGGAAATCAGTTTCCTCAGTTTTTTTTCTGATCAAGCAATGATTCGACAGGTAGGAGCTAACCTAGGTAGATGTGGTTGATGCTGCAAGTGTAGCTGCGTGTTTGTTCCCCTTTCGAAGCAAGGGTTTTTATTTCGTAATTACTCTCTAAGGTAGGAAACAACTTCTTCTGCCAATAACTTATATGTCTTCTTAATAGCAATGTGTATACACTAGTGCATAAATCACTTTAGACGTCCGTTATTTTGGACTTTTTACGTCTGACCCGTATCAGACTTCTATTTGGGTGACATTGATGGGACGTCCGACGTGTTTAGTCGGACATCCATATAGACATCTGAGTGCACAAGTCGGATGTCTAAGACCCTGGAACGAGTTTAGCCTCTATAATTCATTGGACATCTCTGTATACACAGACAAACGTCTATAGACGTTCGATGTGGTATTAACAGACGTCTAGTGGGTATTTTTTTTTAAAATTTATTTATTTTTGCAATAAAACCACACCTGAAAAGAAGAAAATTGTCCCAGAACATTATAATATAATATATCAACTCGTTTGAAGTTAACAAAGTACTAACAAACAATCCAAAACCTAAACTATCGAAAGTTAAATTTAAACTAAATCTAAATATGTTGAACAACAATAATAAATCTTCCTATCTAAGTCCATCTTTGTAGAAGATAAGTTGTTGTTAACCCTTGGCAACTGTAACCGAATCGTATCAAGAAATAATAAATGGTAAGACCAAGTATCGTTTCCCAAAGGACTCACGGCCTAAACAGTTATGTGATTTGTTGATTAAATAAGTCTTGTAAAACAAATTCATGTAGTTTGAATGCAATTGCCGAAAAGTAAATATGAATGCATGTATTGATCAATTGGATCAAAAGAAGCAAAACATGATTAAAATATATGATGATGATGTTGCTGGGGGTTTTCAATTCATCCTATCCATTCTCATGTATTCAAGAATTCATCTTCTTCATTAATGTTAATGTCACTTTCTAATTTACCTTAAACTCAATGTCTTGGTGAAGAAAGCCTACTTCTAATCACTAGTTTACAATGTCTTGTTTACATTCGCACAAAAGCTTAAAGGGAACCAATCCTCCTATTCCTATGTCTAGGAAATACTACTATTGGGAGAATTTCTTCATGTCTAGCTTTATATATATGTGTCCACACAAATAAAATCATTGATCATGTAATTGAATGAGTTAAAGAAAGCATGCATAGAGTATAGAAGAAAAACCCTAACAATTAATGAAAGAAAACATATGAATTAAAGAACCAATTCAATACATGAGAGTTTCAAAGGATTACATTGATTCCCCAACAACAATGAAGGTTTAGTTCACCATAATCATGGTGAAACTAGATGAAAAACAATGAAAGAATGTGATGGAAGACCATCTAAGACACACATTGGACCTCTTACTAGAGTCATGGCAAAGAGGATTCAAGAGGAAGAAGGATCACCTACCATTTTGCTTCTATGGAAGGTAATTTACATTAATCCTTCTTCCCATAATTAAAAGCACATTTTTTCTTTGCTTTGTAGGATTAATAAAATTGGAGGGAGCAGCTGCCAGCATAGCATTTGAGCACGTGAAAAGCGAGACTTGGAGGGAGAAGCTTGCTGCCAAAGCTATCAAAAAGCTCATAACCTAGCCAGCCCAGCTTTCACATGTGCTGTTGAGTTGGAATAAGAATTCAGAATTGGTGTTGTTTCACGTCTGCTGTTGAGTTGGAATGAGGCATGTTTGAAGCTGAAGCAAATTGGCGCCTTTTTCATTTGCTTTTGGATTGAATTTCATTTCAGATTTGAGGCTCTTATCTTCCTAAAAATAGGAGACCTCTTCCTTTTGTACACACTTTTGGAGCCTAGTCTAATTGTTGTAGAAATGAAATTCCAGCTTACCTTTGCTCTTGAGTCAACCCAATTCTTCACTTTCTTTCTCCTTACCTCTAGCTTCCTTCCAAAGTAGAAGGCCCTTAGAGCTGAGAGGTTCTAACCCACTCCATTCTTCACCGAAACCATACCATTCTCTGCATCTATTTCAAAATTCTGCTGCCTTCATTCTGCTCACTGGAACATTTGTTGTTTGGCTTCCTGGTTCAATGATTCTCACCCATAGCAAGCTTCCATCAAGTGGTATCTAGAGCTCTGGTTGTCCACGCAAACCATAGCTAAGTGCCTTTCCATTCTGCTGTTTAATTCCAGTCCATTTTGTGTTATTTCTGTTTCTTTTTTCAGTCCAGTTTGTGATGTTTCTGTTTCTGTTTTGCTGCTGTTTTCAATTCTGTATTGCTTTTCTAGTAATTCAATTTTAGTTTCCTTTGTGTGCTTATATTGTCCTTTCATTTTAATCGGTGAAACCTTCTTGTTTGGGTCATTTCTAGCTTTACATTTCAATTCTGTATTGTTTTAAGTCTTGTGCAATTTACTGTTGCAGTATTATTTCTGTCTCTAATTAGTTTTCTTTTCTGCTGGATTATTTCGTTTTAATTGATTTGCAAGTGATAAACAAGCTGTATATATACCAAATAAGGCAATGAGGACTTGATCTAGCCTGGGTTATACAAGCTGAAGCATCAAAATGCAAATCTGATTTGTTTTCCATTGTGAATTCTGATACAGAATTTAAATTTGGTGCTAAATTTCTAAAACTGTTTCAGTGGTTTTCTTTTGATTCTGGAGCTTGGTACAACATTGTGTGATGTTGTTGAATGTGTCTTAAGGTATAGCAAACCAAAACAAGCACTAAATTGCAATATGCATAGTGTGGTTGCTTAAAATCCTTAACCATTCACCATTGCAGCTTGAACTTCTAACTTTTCACCGTGCTAATATACTTGATTTGGTCTAATCTGAGTTTGGTCATGCTAAGCATATTAAATGTAGCTTAGATATGTGTTTTTACACTTCTTAGAGTCATTTCCTTTGCTGTCCAGTTTTTGAATCCATGAAAAACTAAAATTGGTTGGTTAATTGATGGTTTTTCTGCATAATTTGGCCATAGCAAGGGTGATTTTCAAATCCTGCTGTTTCTGTGCTTTTGGAAAACTTGAGAAAGTCTAAATGGATGTTTGAAAGTTGTTAATACTGCTCATTTGGTCAAAAATGAATTTATATGCAGATTGGATATTTAAACAATCATTTTTGAGTTAAAAATGGAAGTGGATCAGTGATTCTGAATATTAATCATTGTTTCAGCTGTTTAAGAGTTTAAACATGTTTAATATCACCAAGAAAAGTTGTTTGAACATTCATCAAAGTTGCTGAATCACTGCCACTCATTTTGGGTTCCAAAACCACCATTTTAGTTCATTTTTCTAGTGCAGTTTATGTTTTTCCAGCCCTGTTTTGGTAATTTTAGTGTAAAATTCATTGCTGGATTGTGAAAAAGCTGGTTCAATGTTTAAAAATGAAAATACATGATCAAAAGAAGAAGTATCAAGTGTTAAAAAGCTGAAAAATCAAAAACACAAAATCTGAAATTCATTGGGGCATTTTATCAAACACTTCTGAAAATTATCAAACAATTTCCATTTGGAATAATTTCTGAACTGTGCTTGTGTTTTTCTTGCTTTCTTCATCCATTCTAGTGCCTTTGATAGGTTCATCTTGTGTACCTACTTTCATTTGTGTGCTGTTCCAATTGTTTGTGTCTATTTTGGCATCTAAAGTGTTCAATACAGCAGCCTATACTGGTGCAGTGTGCAGAAATTTGGTGTAGATTTTTAATCTGTTTGGTGTGATTTCTAATGAGTTTTGGAGTGTGTGTGCAAGCTGTTTGGGGCATCCAGCACCAGAGACCTACTCCTACTTTGGTAGCCTTCTAGGAAGTGGTTTGAGAATTGAAAGTGGAGCAAGAAGGAAGACTCAATAGCAGCCCAAACACCACTATACAACAGCTGAAAAACTCTGTTACAGCAGCATTTCAAACCTGGAAAAAGAGCAACTCACACCTACATTTTGAGTAGTTATCTGCAGCAGCAAGAAGACAAAGCTCACATTACTTCTAGGCCTCATTTCAAGTTTATTTACACCAAATATCATGGAATTTGATGTTTGAAATTGTATGTTTTTTTCTTTGCTGTTTTTGAGCCAAGTGACTTGGAAAAATGCTCTTGAAGCAATTCCAAGTTCACAATTGAACATTGTAATAGTCCAATTTCGTTTTCTTAGTGTGGAAGTGTGTCAAGGGGCTCCAAGTGTCACTTGCACTTTCACTTAGGGTCGTCTAGCATTTACATTCTGGCATCTTTATTGCTTTCTTTAATTTCTCGCTTAATCTTTTTGTTTTTTTTAAGTCTCCGTGCTATATAGGATTGCATAGCATTTAGTAAACATTTCTTTGGTTTTAGGTTCATTTCATAACATTTGAAAAGAATTTGAAGAATTTCTACTTAGAAACTAAGGTAAAAGATAACTCTAAGGAAACTCTGGCTAAGGAAGAACTTGGTTTCTAAGCTTGTCCATTTGTGACTCACCTCTTCTTCCTGGGAGCTACTTAGAAACATCTTTTGCCTCTAGAATCTCTTTAGAAATTTTTCACCAAAGAAAAGAAAGCTTGTGAAAATCTTTTCACTCATTA
Organism: Vigna umbellata; assembly: GCF_029865625.1. Lineage (NCBI taxonomy): Eukaryota > Viridiplantae > Streptophyta > Magnoliopsida > Fabales > Fabaceae > Vigna > Vigna umbellata. Next base: position 52,227,973 of record NC_142168.1, on the reverse strand, counting down.
CTTGTCAAATATTTTGAAAAATTTGTGAAAAACTTTTCCTTTGACAAGAATGAGTTAATCAAGTGTGCCAGGAAGTTTGAAACCCCATAGTGAGAGTTCTTTAAGGGAGGAATTTGAGCAAAAATTTGAACAAAGGGATAGAGAAATTAGTGAGCTCAAAGACATGATTAGTCAACTTTTAATTAATCAAGACAAAAAGAAAGAGAGATCTTCCCATAGGAGAAGAGAAGCATCATCATCTTCTCATAGTGAGCTTGAGCAATATAGTAGTCACCACAATGATGACCACTACCAAATGCCTCCTAGAAGACATCATAGAGTTAGAGAGCACCATCCAAGAGAGCCCAAAATTGATCTTCCTTCCTTTCATGGAAAGGATGATGTGGAAGAATACCTAGAATGGGAAATGAAAGGTGAGCAATTGTTTGAGTGCCACCAAATAGATGATGAAAAGAGAGTCACCATGGCTTCTCTAAGTTTTCAAGGCTATGCCTTAATTTGGTGGACAGCCTTGGTCAAGGATCATAGGCTAAGACACTTACCTCCCATCAGGTATTGGAATGAGTTGAGAACCGCCTTGAGAAGAAGACATGTACCAACCTATTATGATAGGGAGTTAATGGATAAGCTCCACAAACTCCAACAAAGAAACATGAGTGTTGAAGAGTATAGGCAGAAAATGGAGTTGCTTATGTTGAGAGCTGGGATAAGAGAAGAACCAAGGATAACAATTGTTAGGTTCCAAAGTGGACTTAACTATGACATAAGAGATAGGGTTGAACTTATACCCTACAATGATCTCAATGAGTTAGTCCAACTTTGTGTGATGGTGGAGCAACAACTCAAGAGGAAAAGCTCCACTAAGAAAGATTACCCTCATAGTTCCAACCATAAGAAAGAGTACAAGAGGGAGGGTAGTCTAATCAAGCCAAGGTATGAAGAATTTAGAGAGAGAGAGAGGGAAAGAAAAAGTCAAAGAACCTTTAAAAGATCATAAAAGTAAGGAGACTAAGTGCTTTAGATGTGGGGAAAAAGGGCACTATGCATCTGAGTGCCGCAATAGAAGGTCAACTTACATTCTTGAGCATGAGAGTGAAAGTGAGGGTTCTTCATATAGTGAGTCTGAAACATCCACTTCTGAAGAAGAAGAAACTTTACCTTGTGATGGTGATTTACTTATGGTAAGGAGACTCTTGGAAAGCAAACATGTAGAATTAGAACAGTCACAAAGAGAGAACCTATTCCATACAAGATGCAAAGTTTTGGAAAAGACATGTTCAATGATTGTGGATAGTGGCTCTTGTTGCAACTGTTGTAGTTCTAGAATGGTAGAGAAGCTTGGCTTAACCACTACTCCTCATCCTAAACCTTACAAACTTTAATGGATCAAAGAGGATGATGGAATAGTAGGTAAGGAACAAGTAAGAGTACCCATTTCCATTGGCAAATATGAAGATCAAATTGTTTGTAAAATAGTACCAATGGAAGCTGGGCACATATTACTTGGAAGACCTTGGCAATATGATAAGCAAGCTCTACATGATGGAGTCACCAACAAAATCACCATTCAACACAAGGGAAAGAAAATTATTTTGTGTCCTCTTACACCTTCACAAGTAAGAGAGGACCAAATAATTCTTAAAAAGAAGTTGGATGGAGAAAAGAAAAGTAGGAAAGAAAGAAAGGAGAAGACCATAACTCATGCCTCAAATAAAGAAGTTGTCCAACCTCAAACTTTGAACATTTCTAAAAATCTTTTTCTTGGACAACCTCATTTTCTTCTCTATTGCAAAGAGGCATTTGTTTCAATCACTCATGAACTTGGTTCTCTACCAAAGGGGTTGCAAAATTTTTTAAAGGAATTTGATGATGTATTTCCCAAAGAGGTACCAAGTGGATTACCACCTTTGAGGGGAATAAAACATCAAATAGATTTGGTGCTTGGGGCAAGCCTACCCAATAGGCCAGCCTATAGAACCAACCCCATGGAAACAAAAGAAATAGAGAAACAAGTTAATGAATTATTGAACAAAGGGTGGATCCAAAAGTGTCTAAGTCCTTGTGCTGTGCGTGTGTTGTTGGTCCCTAAAAAGGATGGAACTTGGAGAATGTGTATAGATTGTAGGGCCATCAACAACATAATTGTCAAGTATAGGAACCCCATTCCTAGGCTAGATGATATGTTGGATGAATTACATGGAGCAAATCTTTTCACCAAAATTGATCTCAAAAGCGGATACCATCAAATAAGAATTCATGAAGGAGATGAATGGAAAACTACTTTTAAGACCAAGTTTGGTTTGTATGAATGGTTAGTCATGCCCTTTGGCTTGACCAATGCTCCAAGTACATTCATGAGATTAATGAATCATGTCCTTAGGGAATGCATAGGAAGATTTGTAGTGGTCTATTTTGATGACATCTTAATTTATAGTCAAAGTCTTCAAGAGCACCTTAACCATGTCAAAGAAGTCTTGCTTCTTCTTAGAGAACATAATCTCTTTGCCAACTTTGACAAATGTACTTTTTGTCAAGAAAGTGTGATTTTCCTTGGTTTCAAAGTTGGAAAAGAAGGTGTACATGTTGATCCAGAGAAGATCAAGGCTATACAAGAATGGCCAACCCCTAAAAATGTTGGAGAGGTGAGAAGTTTTCACGGGTTTGCAAGTTTTTACAGAAGATTTGTGAAAGACTTCTCCACCATAGTTGCTCCTTTAAATGAGCTAGTCAAGAAAGATATGCCTTTTTTTTGGGATGATAAGCAAAAGTTGTCTTTTGAGACTTTGAAACACAAGTTAACTCATGCACCTATTCTAGTTTTGCCTGATTTTTCCAAAGCCTTTGAACTAGAATGTGATGCATCTAGGGTAGGTATAGGAGCTGTTTTAATACAAGGAGGACATTCCGTAGCTTACTTTAGTGAAAAACTTAGGGGGTCTACCTTGAACTATCCTACCTATGACAAAGAGTTGTATGCCCTCATTAGAGCTTTAAAAACTTGGGAGCATTACTTGGTAACTAGAGAATTCATAATACACACTGACCATGAATCTCTCAAGTACATTAAAGGGCAAGCAAAGCTAAACAAAAGACATGCAAAGTGGGTGGAATACCTTGAGCAATTTCCCTATGTCATCAAACACAAAAAGGGGAGTACTAATGTTGTTGCGGATGCTTTATCTAGAAGACATGCATTATTAATAACCCTAGGATCCCAAATATTAGGATTTGATGACATAAAAGAGTTATATGAAAATGATGAAACATTTGCATCCACTTATTCATCATGTCTTAAGAAGCCTTTTGATGGATTCTATCTTTTTGAGGGGTATCTTTTTAATAAAGGAAAACTTTGTATACCCCAAGGATCCATTAGAAAAATTCTTATAAAAGAGAGTCATGGAGGAGGACTCATGGGTCATCATGGAGTTGACAAAACTCTAAACATTTTGAAAAGTAAATTTTATTGGCCACACATGAGAATAGATGTTCAAAGGCATTGTTCTAAATGTATAGCTTTTTTACAAGCTAAGTCCAAAATTATGCCTCATGGACTCTATACACCTCTTCCTATAGCTAATACCCCTTGGGAGGACATAAGCATGGACTTTGTCTTAGGATTGCCAAGAACTCAAAGGGGGTATGATTCTATAAATTTGTGGTAGTAGATCGTTTTAGTAAAATGGCTCATTTTATACCCTGCCACAAAGTAGATGGTGATAGCTATATCTCTAGACTCTTCTTTAAAGAAATAGTGAGATTGCATGGCTTACCCAAAACTATTGTGTCTGATAGAGATGTGAAGTTTCTAAGCCATTTTTGGAAAACTTTATGGGAAAAGCTTGGAACTAAACTTCTATTTTCTACTACATGTCACCCACAAACTGATGGGCAAACTGAAGTAGTAAATAGATCTTTATCTACATTATTAAGGGTAATATTAAGAGGAAAAAACAAATCTTGGGATGAACATCTACCTCATATTGAATTTGCTTATAAAAGAGTAGTCCACAAGACTACTAATCTTTTCTCCTTTTGAGGTTGTTTATGGTTTTAATCCTATCACACCTCTTGATTTACTACCTCTTCCAGAATCATCTTCTTTTCTTCATAAAGAAGGTGCTTCTAAAGCGGAGTTTATCAAGAAGTTACATGAGAAAGTCAAAATCCAAATTGAAAAATAAACTAAAAAATATGCAGAATACAACAACAAAGGGAGAAAGAAAATAGTTTTTGAAAAAGGAGACCTAGTTTGGCTTCATTTGAGAAAGGAAAGATTTCCCTCTCAAAGGAAATCCAAACTTAGTCCAAGAGGAGATGGTCCATTCAAGGTGTTCAAAAGGATAAATGATAATGCATACATCTTAGATCTCCCTGAAAGTTATGGTGTCAGTCATACTTTTAACATCTGCGACTTAATTCCTTTCACAGGGAATGATCAACAGGTTGAATCAGATTTGAGGACAAATCCTTTTCAAGAGGGAGGGTCTGATGGAAGACCATCTAAGACACACATTGGAGCTCTTACTAGAGCCACGGCAAAGAGGATTCAAGAGGAAGAAGGATCACCTACCATTTTGCTTCTATGGAAGGTAATTTACATTAATCCTTCTTCCCATAATTAAAAGCACATTTTTTCTTTGCTTTGTAGGATTAATAAAATTAGAGGGAGCAGCTGCCAGCATAGCATTTGAGCACGTGAAAAGAGAGACTTGGAGGGAGAAGCTTGCTACCAAAGCTATCAAAAAGCTCATAACCTAGCTAGCCCAGCTTTCACATGTGCTGCTGAGTTGGAATAAGAATTCAGAATTGGTGTTGTTTCACCTCTGCTGCTGAGTTGGAATGAGGCATGTTTGAAGCTGAAGCAAATTGGCGCCTTTTTCATTTGCTTTTGGATTGAATTTCATTTCAGATTTGAGGCTCTTATCTTCCTAAAAATAGGAGACCTCTTCCTTTTGTAGACACTTTTGGAGCTTAGTCTAGTTGCTGCAGAAATGAAATTCCAGCTTACCTTTGCTCTTGAGTCAACCCAATTCTTCACTTTCTTTCTCCTTACCTCTAGCTTCCTTCCAAAGTAAAAGGCCCTCAGAGCTGACAGGTTCTAACCCACTCCATTCTTCACCGAAACCATACCATTCTCTGCATCTATTTCAGAATTCCGCTGTCTTCATTTTGCTCACTGGAACATTTGCTATTTGGCTTCCTGGTTCAATGATTCTCACCCATAGCAAGCTTCCATCAGAATGAAAGATAGAACCCAAGAATTTGAAGAGTGGAGCTTGAGCATCCAAAATCCTCCTCCAAGGGGTGAAGAAAATGTGATTTTACTTCGTTCTGCCAAAAGATATTAACCCTAGGTTTGACTAAAACCTTATATAGACTCTCAGAGATTACAGAAAAGTGGCCCAAGGCCCATTAAAATGCCGCTCAATGGTAATTTCTGCTCAGCGGTAAGCGCGATTCTTCAGTTTGACGCTCAATTGTTGTTTTGCCCCTCAGTCGTGACTGCGAGTCTTCAGAGTGCCGCTCAGCGGTAATTTCCGCTAAGCGGTACTTGCGGCTCTTCTTTTATGCACTTTTTCTTCCTTTTCTGACTCCAACTTATGGCTACTTCACTTCTTCCATTCAATTCATCTTAAAACCTGCAAAAATAAGGGAAACCAAGCATAAAACCCATCCAACTCTCTTATTTCAAAAACATAAGCAAAAGCATGATTCCAAGCTAGTTTCTAAGTCATAAAGGTTGTTTTTGATGTCAAATTTAAGTATAAAAATAACATTTTTTCAACTGTTATCAATTGTCCACTCCTGTCTTATCTTCTTAATTGTGTACTCTTGAAGCGCTACAAAATGAAGAAAGATACATTATGTACCTATCTTACAACAAAGTTAAGTTGTTACAAACTAAGAATCTAAATAAGTTAAGCATCATTACCTCATTCCAGTCATCTGTAATAATAACTTGAATGATGGTCTTAATCCAGACATGACATAGTAGCCACACTCCCATGAATCTAGCTGCTTTGTATGCTAAAGTGACAAACTAAATAGTCAAGCATTTAGATCATTCAATAACTAGTAAAATAAATTAGAACTATAAATGACTTACAACCTTTGGATACAGGACAGATACTAGATAACCTTGGTTTTTACCCATTACTCTATTTACATTGAAAACACAAGTAATATTAATATAACTATATTTATCATAAAACTTGAAGGTCAAAATGAATTTGAAACATAAAAGGAGAAAACACTTACCCTTGAAGCATGTTTCTCAAGTCATTTTTCATCTTCCTGTGCAGCGAATAAAACCATACAAATTTACATTGTTTGGGAATGATGAGCATCAGCTGCCAATGAGACCTATCATGATTCATAAATAGTTAGTAAACTAATTAAGAAAACTTTAGTGAAATTTTACATAAAGCAAACCCATACCCATCAATGTATGACACAAAGTATATGTCTCTGTTTGGCTCAACCATCCATGCTTCCAAATACTTTTGTTTGCTCTCAATTGTGTTACTAGAAGGTTGGATGATCTGAGGTTCAACAAATTCATACATGGAAGACCGCCTTGGTCCACAATGACTTTGTCCATGTACCTAAAACAACAAAGTTAAGTTGTTAGAAACTAAGAATGTAAATAAGTTTAATATTCAACATTAACTATCTTACATGCACCATAGTTGAAGGATGGAAATATTCAACATCCTGTTTCCTCCAATGATCTTCAGTGCATCATTGAATGTGATATATACTGCGACATGGGGGGATGCCAAATACTTTATTATCCTAGTACACTTCTACTGGTCCTCTGTTCAACCTGGGTAATTTTGTCATGAGTTTTGCTAAAGGATCATCCTTCACTTCATCCAGGTCATCATCTTCATCTATGAGTGACTTATTGTTAACACTTCGGCAAGTGTATCGAATCATATCCAGTAATAATAATTGGTAAGACTAAGTATTGTTTCCCTAGAGACTCACGACCTAAACATTCATATGGTTTCTTGATTAATTAGGACTTGTAAACGAAATCATTGTGTTTATATTGCGGAAAATAAATATGAATGCAAGTGTTGATCAATTGGATTGAAAGATGCAAAGGTGATTGGTATAAAATATGGAATGATTACGTTGTTGGGGTTTCCGACTTATCCTATCCACTCTCATGTATTTATGAATTCATCTTCTTCATTAATGTTAATGTCACTTTCTAATTTACCGGTGAAGAAAGTTTACTCCTAATTACTATTTTACAATGTCTTGTCTCCCAAAAAGTTGAAGATCGGAGTTTCCGCATCCAAAATCTGCCTTTGAGGGTTGAAAATAGTGTAATTTCATCTCTTTCTGTCCAAAGATATGAAGCCTAGAACGTCCAAAACCTTAAATAGTTTGTTAAAAATACAGAAAAATGGCCCAAGCCCAAGTCATCAGCGCTCAGCTCCTCAAAATGGCGCTCAACGGTAGCTGCAACACTCTTTTGACCCTCAGCGGTGGTGCCCAAGCTTGAAATAGTGTTGTCAAAATCAAACTAGCACTCAGAAGTAGCGCCCAGGCGTCAAGCAGTGGTTGCACTTCCATACTGGCGCTCAGCGATGGCGCCCAGGCATGAAACAATAATTCTTCTATGTGCCACTTTCCAACCTTTCATGACTCAAGCTCCTTGCTACTTCAACTTCTTCATGCAATTCATCTTAATTCTTGTCAAAACAAGGAAAAATAAGTATAAAACTCATTCAACTCTCTTATTCTCACAACTTAAGCAAAAACATGATTTCAAGCTAGTTTCTAAGTCATAAAGGGTGTTTTTAATATCAAAATTAAGTATAAAAATAATGGTTTTTCAACTGTTATCACTCTTGCATCGGCTGCTTGTGGGGATGTATGAACTGAACATAAAAATTTCAAAGTTATCAATAAATATTTTTAAATTTAACATATAAAGACTAATAATAAAAATATTATACCTGTGGTGTAGCAATGTGTGACATGATCAATGCTTTAGGCCAGGCTATAAATGTTCCTATGGCCTCCCCCAAAAAATGAATTTCTAAAGTGGGTATAGCCACCTGAGCTTGGGGACCCCAAACCTGGTCAACAGTATAAGTTCTCATTATGCCGAACATGAATAGATGGTCACACATATTGCGTAAGTCTTGGAGTGTTTGATTAAGACAACAAACACAAGGACAAAAATATGTTTTGTTCACAGACTTAACATTTTGTTCAACATATTGCAAGAACTTCGAAACAACCTTCTGATACTCTTCACTGGTGCGACGTTCTTTCATCCAGCTTCGATCCATACTATGTTCGTAATATACTTCATCAGTTTCAATTTTTTAACTCTCACAAGGTTAGGCCCTACCCATTCAGAAAAATTATTTTTCATAATTTGCTAAGACACATGCAAAGAAGTCTACATCATAAATTTGATAAGATTTCAGCAACATTTCGCATTAGTCTCCGATATACACGAAATGAGAGTAGTCAAGGATGACCACAATCAAATATGCATCCGGAGAACAATATAAATATTGAACCAAAATTTTATCAATCTTATCCATAAACTCCAACGTACATGTTATAGCAAATTATGAAAAATAATTTTCCCAAACTGTCAAATTGAACAATTCAAACGTTTGTGTTAAATTTCAAACGGGAACTAATTTTCACTCAAGTGATACTAATAATCTAACATACCAATCATAAAAACACAACAAAACTTTATCACATGCATATTCAAAAGCCAATAACATGCATACGCAAAAGCCAAAAACATGCATACACACAAGTCAATAACATGTATATATCCAAAAGCCAACAACATGCAAATCCAAAAGCCAACAACATGCAAATTCGACGGTTAATCATGCATATTCGAAAGCTAATAACATGCATATCCAAATGCCAAAAACATGCATACCGAAAAGCCAATAACATGCATAGGCAAAAACTTTTAAACAAGAATGCTAATTTTCTTAACCGATTACAAACGTAGTGAAGGAATTGGAGGAGTGGAAAACGCAAAAAAAAAATGTTGCCCAAAACGCAAGAAATCACCGCCCAAGGAAACGAGCAAAACTACACCAAAACACATCGAAAACTCATTTTAATCAGTTCAAATGGAAGATAATTCATCAAAGACTCATTTAATCGGACTAAAAGTAAGTTTAAACGGTCCAAAAGAGAAAAAACTTACCTGAAAATGCGAAGTCGCGAGAGAAAACGCGAGAGGAAGTTGATGAATAGTGCGCGTAACTGCCCCGAGTTCGCGCAAAGTGTAATAAAACAGCCTTAGACGTCGGGGCCCACCCCCATCGGACGTCTATAGAGACATCAGACGTCCAACATATGGGTTCGGACGTCTGTACGGACATCTAAAGCAATGGAACATGGCAACTTTTCACCTACTTGTCAGGTCATTAGGCGTCCGACATAGGGGCCCAGACATCTAAAGCAATGGAACATGGCAACTTTTCACCTACTTGTCAGGTCATTAGGCGTCCGACATAGGGGCCTGGACGTCTACACTGCGAAATAAAATGACTTTTGGTATTCTTTGCCACCATCATACGTCCGATTTAAGGGCCCAGACGTCTAAAGCAATGGAATAGGGCAACTTTCACCTACCTGCCAGGTCCTTAGGCGTCCGACATAGGGGTCCGGACGTTTATAAAGAAATCAGACATCCGACATAGGGGCCTGGACGTCTACACTGCGAAATAAAATGACTTTTGGTATTTTTTCCCCCATCAGACATCAGGGACCATCTAGGTCGGACCTCTACGTGCCACCAGTCATTTTTTACGTGAAATATTCGAGGATCGGATGTCTAAAGGATGACGTTAAAGACCTTTTCTGCACTAGTGATACACACTTCATTTATACATACACAGGCACAAATTAATGTTTTGCATTAATTCTCCTCTTGATATTGTTATATATGGTTAAAGGAATGCTAAATGAAACATCAAATTGGGTAGCTAAGTAGAGGTTGTGGATTATTCTGTTCGTTAGTGACCGTGGTATCCCCACATTACATAAAATATGTTTTGTAAAATGATTAATATGGAGTATTGTTTTTACCATAATGTTATGTTGTAGCTGATTATGTTATTGATGGGCATTAAGATTTGGCTTGGAACAGATTCTGAACTTTCATATTGATTTTTGGGTTTTCACAAATGTTTTGATAGCTTTATTTTTCAATCAAACTGTTCTTTTATATATGTTTTCTGTTTTTTTATCCTATATTTTATTGGTTTACTTTGAACAGAAAATTATATTACTTTTAAGGATATTATAAATTAATTCTATTTCTATTTAGATGTGAGATTTTCAATGCAGAACCAAGTCTAAAATGAACTTTCTGGTTTCCAATTTTGCTGTTTTGCACTGTTAGAATGCTTGCATATATGAAATTTGCATTGCACCAACTTTGTTCTTATATCTTACTATGTTCATTAGTGCTCAAAGGAATTCTAGCATGTTATCATGAGCTCACAAACTATTTATGTAACTACTTGGATCTATTTTTTGCTGTATTTATCTTCTGTACAGTGCTCTAATGATAACCAGAAATGTTGGTCTGATAATCAAAGACCATTTTTGATCCTAAGATAACATTGTTTACTTTGCTCACTGTTATTTTCTCTTTCTTTTAATGTTTTTCTGTTTGTAAGCAAAGCTTTTTGATTTTTCCTCATTATTGTCTATGCTATATCTACTATTACTCATTGCATATTGGTCAGGAAAATAGGGTAGATATCACAGCAAATTCTCTTCATCCAGGAGAAATTATAACCAATATTTATAAGCTAGCGATTAGTGGCGCTGTGCCAACATGTACTTAACACATTGAACCATTCATAGATGAATTTATGGTTTTTCTAGAATTCATGCATATCTTGAATTTTGGGTTCAAAAATAAAGTATTTTCCATAATCTACCATATTCCTTCTATGAGTCTTCAGCAAATTTACAATGTAATGAGATCCAGTTCCTCTTTTATAGTTTAAGTTCAATAGCTAAGCCCCTTCGAATACTAATTCAGACATTCTCAACAGCGTCAAACTTTTAACAATGATTATGAATAATGTCTTGGAAGTTACAACCACTTCAATGCTTTTGATGTATTTGCTTCAAACTAAAAAAAGAATATTTCTTAGTAAAATAATTATTTTTTAACAGTTTTCATAACATAAACTTAATTTTAAAAGGCAGAAAAAAATTTGCAGTAAAAGAGAAGAAAAAAGTTGAATAACACAAAAAACAATTGTTTAATATCTTTTCGGGTAAAAATGTTCATATAGAAATTTGCAGTAAAGCTAATTTTTTGTGTTTAGAAAGCGATGTATAGCCCGTGGGAGCCTTTTCTGAATAACTTCACCTTTTTTTACCTTTTCTATTGAAGATAAGCCAGGAATAGAGTCCATAATTCAACTGATTTTGTGTGGAAATCTTTTGGGGTTTGACTATATCTGGATCTGGAATTGGCTGGCTTGTTCTCAATGCAAACATCTCATAATCATCTCAATGCATTTTATATACAGTTCTTGAGTAATCATGTTCATGAGCATTGTATGTGTTGATTTGTGTGGTACTATAATCACTCTGTTTCTTTTCATGTCATATGCAGTCAAGGGGTTCAACTCGGGATGGTACTGGAGTTCACGACAGCATAGTAAATCAGCTTCTGACTAGGGCCAGTAAAGTTTTTGAATGCTTTTATTGATAGAAGAGATATTGTTTCTATAATATATATAGTCACTGTTGCTATAGTATTCATATCAGTATTATTTAGTTTAAAATAAGAAACCACTTCCAAGTGTTTATTTGTTTTTGTCATCATCATTACTACTCCAATTGTCCAATAGATCCTAATCTAGATCACTCCCCCTTTACCTGTGTGTCCTTGTCAAATAAAATTAAAAATCCCAAGCCAAAGGAACTTGCCATGCTATCTGCCCTGTTTTCTAGCACCTAAGTGAGATGATGAAATATTAGGAAGGATAAATATGTTGATGACTTATTTCGACTTTAACTTATTAAAATGTCAAGACTATCTTGGGAATTCAAGTTTCCTATTGGTTGTCCAGATTACTCTTCTCATTGGATATACAACATGTTTTACTTGTTTTTATTTGTAGGGTAGTACTGTGATATTGTCTATAAAGTTTGGGATATTGTTTTCATTTCTTATCATAAACTAGAACGGTAAGATTAAGTGTAAAGTTAACATGTCAAAATACAAGTACTTTTTCTTAAGTATAGTGTCTTTGTCAAATCTACACGGATATGGGAAAAGCTCTTATAAGTAGATTTCTTTTCTTTCTATGGATGTGTTTTCTTTCTACTATAACCTTGAATTGATGTTTGGTAAAATCATCCATGGTTATAAAATACGTTTTTCTATTAAAAGTTTTCTCTTCTTATCATATAAGATGTCCCATTATTTTCTAGTCAACTTAATCATTTCTATTACTTTTTTGTAATTTCACTATAATAGTGACTTTTAAGACAAGCGCACAAAACGTTGCTAACGTTTTTTTGTTGATGAATAAACCGCATCAAGTTCGTATTAAAGCAAGGAGATTATTGTTATTAAAAGCTTTAATTAGAAATTAAAAGGTGTATAAAGCTAATTAATGTGAAAGATATACTTCACGTAGGTTTTAATTTTCTAGATTTTTTTCGTTACAAAACGTCAGAATATCTTTTACATATCATGGAATATATGTTATAGAATCATATACTTTATCTAGTCCACAAATACATACTTTTAAAAAAACACTCTTACGAAAGATATTTTACAATTGTAATAAATTTTTCTTACTTATATTTTACAATTTTAATAAATTTCTCTGGCCGGTAGTCTTGAGTTCATTTGGGATAGAGTAGCATTTTAATCTTTTTAGCTTCTTTATAGTGTTCCAATTTAGGGCAGCGTTTTTGTTATATCTTTAATGTGACTAATTGTGTTGTTGGTTTTGTGAAATTTGGTTTAGCAAAATTGATCAAAGTTACATTGTGCAAATGTTACCTAGAGTATAATATGATATTATGTGACTATAATTTGAATGAGTCTTGATTAGTTGTATTTAATTTGCAGTGTCGACGTCAATTGGACAACTATGAGTGTGAGTATTATGTAATGAAACACATGCATACCATTATTTGTACAAACATTACTGAATCATGAAATAAGGTATTAAAAAACTATTCATTTGTTTTAACTCTATTTAATGATTCATCTCCCATGGAAGCTGCAGACATTGAGACATTAGACGGAACTAGGCTTCTTTTATTTTAAGTGTTACTAGAAACTTGGATACAATTCAATAGTGTATGTACATTAATGTAATATTTAGATTTAATATATCGTTTCATGTATAAATGATGTATTAAATATTATTAGACAATTTAATGTTTGAAATGAATTATATTTTGTTAGTTCCATTGAATTTGTTTATTTGAAGTTATATTGATTATAAATTGATTGGAATTTACATTTTATTAGAGTTGTCTTGTCTGTAATTTACATTTTTTTTTCGAATCTAGGAAGATTTTCTTGTAATATATAATAATAATTATTATAATCACTGTAGGCCACTATGAAGTACCATGATGTTGGAAGACGCCGCCTACAATTTGAGGAAGGTGTTTTCAGTGCTATTGGAAGTAACAATTCCCATGAAAAAGTGAATGCAACTTCAAACAACGAGAAAACGATTAAGTTGGTTGAGTTTGTTAATTCCACCATGTATCCTAAGCAAGGTTGTGGAAACTTACCTTTACTAGATAATTCACCAGGGATGCACATGAAGAGATTCAAACTTTCGTATAACGTCAATGGAGAATCATCTACTGTATATTGGTAACATTTCCTAATAACTTAGAGTTGTTGGTTGTATGGAAAAAAAAGGCTGCTAGTATACAAATTAAAGATGAGTTTAATGATATATCACACAAAGGATTTTTATCCTGGTCCGAATCAACAGATTCTATTGTTGGAAGTTCCACATCGACTAGAGATAAGGCCAAATTATAATATATAAGTGGGGTGCAAACCTCACCATAATGTCCAGTTTTGTGGGGTTGACCTAGGCTTAAAGTCCACTTCTTAATATGGTATCAGAGCGATGGTTTGAGCCTTTCCTAGCGAGATCTATGTGGCCATTCTGTTCCACCCGTTGTCAGGCCACTATCGGATCACCCATTAATTTTACTCTCACACTTGAGATGTCTATACCTCGGCGTGAAGAGGGTGTGTTGGGAGTCGCACAACGACTAGAGATAAGACCAAATTATAATATATATATATATATATATATATATATATATATATATATATATATATATATATATAAGTGGGGTGCAAAGTTCACAATACAAGCTGGTTTGGTGGAGTTGAGTTAGGCCTAAAGTTCACTTCTTAATATCTACGTCGATTCGTTAAGCTATTGATGCATCAAGGAGGATGCATAGGAGTAGATCCGTGAGACTGAAGGAAACAACCAGCTCTGCTGCAACTGAAGAAGCCATGGAACAGTCAAGAAAGCATGGTTCAGTGCTGGAAAAGTTGTAGCAGAGAAGGCTCTCTGTTTTGGCTGGACTGAGTGCAATGTTTGCAGCGGATTGAAGTGATTATGTGAAGTGAAATGGAAGTTGGCTTGAGGGAATGGTAGGCTATCTCAGGTGGCTTCCACAATGGAAGAAGATAGCAATGGAAGAGCAAGCAAGTAGAGAGGACTTTCGGATGAGAGAAAATTGCAAAGTGCAGAATTCATCTTCTATAATTTTCCAAAAGTAATCTACAAGCTTTGCCTATGAGATTTTATAGATCAATCTCAAGGCTTTAAGCAAGCAATTTACACGTTTCAGATCTGAACCCATGTGCTAAATGTGTGGCTTCTAAAACACGTGACAAATGAGTTTTATGTGGAGAAAACAATTACTAATGCAGCCCCCTAGAAGGATAAGCACACCCCTTCTTGTATAGAAATGTCTATTTTACCTTTCTCCATGTTTTGGCATCTTAAAAGCATCTTCTAGGTCTCCAATCTTCCATCCAAAGATAGCAAAGAGGGTTTGGCCTTTGGGAGAGTACTCATCTTGTAGCTTCTTGATCATCCCTCTTGTGATAGGTCCAATGGTGCTAGGCCTTCTTGTATCATCCCCTTCCCCTTGGAAAGGATTTGTCCTCAAATCTGATGGTGCTTCTGAAGACTTATTTTTGGTGTTTCACAAGGGTTCCTCCTGGGTCAAATATCCATCTGCAATAAGCATCAAACATATCTCTAATTAGTTTTCTTTGACCCAATAATATATATAAAAGACTATGTGTAGAAGAAGGTTTCCTAATTTTGAAATTTTTAATGTTAATATAACAAAGAAACCTTTCTTCATTTGAAATTTTATTTGTATCTTGAGTTATTGGTAACCATAAAGGTAACCATAACCCAAGTTGTGACTTTGCATGTGTTGAAAGTGATAACATTTTTAAGGATGGAGTGGCAAAGTCTTTGAAAGAAATGTGAAATTTGGAAATTTCAAATATAAATGGAGAAAAGTGAAAGGATAGAAAACCTCCCCTTAAGAATCTAGCTTCTAGGATAGGAGGAGATGTTGCCCTTAGTTGCTTTTTCTTTTCTTCCATTTCTATTCTTTCAACTTCTTCTTTTTCTCTTCTTTGTGCTTCTTTTCTCTCTTTCTTTCTTCTTTTCTCTTCTTCTCTTCTTTCTCTTTCTTCCTCGTCTCTTCTCTTGTTTTCTTCCTCTTCTCTTCTCTCTTGCTCTCTTCTTTTCTCTCTTACTTCTTGCTTTTGTTTTTCTCTTTTTAATCTCTCAATTCTATATTTGCTTGTCTCTTCCCATAGCCTCTTAAGTTTTCCTAGAAACTCACTTTCCCTACGAGAGTACCCACTTATATTTTGAATGAATGACTCACCTTTTCTAATAAGCTCTCTCATAAGTTCTAAGTTTCTTTCAATTTCTCGAGGCACAAACTTTCTTTTCATACAAACTTTCAATTCATTCCAATCATGAATGGGATAATTTCTACCTATCTTAACATGATATTGCCTATCATCCCAATCAAGATAAGCCTCTACATTGTCCTTCCCATGGAAGTGAGACAACACAATATTGACTTCTTTAGGGGGTGGGGGTGCATGAGAATTGCTCCTATGCCTCCTAGAAGTAGAAGGCTGATGAGGGTAATAATCATCCATACTCAAAGACATCCCTCCCTCTTGAGAGTTTTTACTTGACTTCCCCTAGACTTACTTTTCCTTATCAATCTCAACTCATCTTGAATGACAGCATTTTGAAGATCTCTATTGGCTTTCTCTTCATTCATTTCTCTTCTCATTTCCTTGAATTCATTAACTAAAGTTTGAAGAGAAAAATGTTCTTTTTCACTATCACTAATCCTAGGATAATGCCTTCTAGACATTATGATGGACTTAAATGTTATTCTTGAAGTAAAGACTAGAGCTTTTCACTTGAAAGCAATATTCCAGGTAAGGGAGGTGATTCACTAGGAATGCTTAAGTACCAAGCCTTATCCTTGCCAAATATGCTTCTAGTTACTTACTAGAGTCCTTAGATCAAAATTACTCTTAAATCCACTTAAGTCTTAAAGACAACAAAGAAAACACAAAGCCAAGAAAAGACACAACCTAACTCTAAATTCAGACCCCTAAGAGAGCTTCCTATTCGCACAAGATATATACTATCTAGGCGAGAATTGGAAAAGCAATTAAAGTGAGGTCTCCTAGGTGAGGCTTAGACTTTGGATCTAAGACACACTCACCGACTACTCAATTTTAGGTTGTAAGACTTCTTTTGAGTCTAGTTACAAATGAGGGAAGAGCACTTGTGAACTCTAGCACCTCACTTGCTTGGATTTGGAACTTACAACCAAAGAAAACCAATGGAAATTACAAAGAAATTTGGTAATTTGTAAGAAAAAAATGCGAATTGGCTAAGGGAAAGATGTGTGCAGCTTTGGCTTCTCAAAAACAAAGAGTGAACTATGCTTAATTCACACCAATCCTCTCAACTGCAAGTGATCACTCAAGAGTGCAGCTTTGGCACTTGCTGCAGCATACTTTGGAAGTGCAGAATTGTCACAGTTTTCCCATCCAAATTGCCATCTTCTTGTCTTTGCTCCTCTTCATTGAACCTTCTTTGATGCTTCCAATTGTGATACACCTCCTGAGGTATAAACCAACTATCCAACAAGCCAATTAATCACTGAAAATATCACCTCAAGTGCTGTAATTTTCACAACCAAAAGACAGCAACACCAGGAAATTTTTCAAACAGTTGGTGTGCAGAATGTAGAAAAATTGAAAATCAAGCAATGAAAGGAGTTTCAAACACGGTGGCACCTCAAATAGATCCTAAGAATGGTTCTAGATCAGATTTAAAACACAAGAAAAGACTTTAGATCAGAATCACACACGAATTGGCTATGCATTGAAAATTTGACAAAACTGTTTGATGAAATGTCTGAATGATTTGCACCAGATTTTTGCACCAGATTTTAACAGCAACACTATTATACACTTCAAACTTTCGAAACTAATGATGCAATGGTCCTAAGTGCCTTTTAACATATGTAATATCTCTTTTGAATTGTTATCTTGATATTCTAAATGGACCATGGCTTTTACTGCATCTAAATGTGATTAATCAAGCAAAGTAATACAGTGCAGAAATTGACACAAAAAAAACCAGCAGCAGAGTCAATTTTTCAATGCAGTAAAATATACCAAATGAACAGTACTGCGCTTAGTTATTTTCCAATGATTCAAACATGTTTTGATGATGAATTATGACTTGTTGGAACTAATTGGATGCATCAAAACTATATAAAACAGAAAATCACTACTGTAGTACCATATTTCAGCTAAATTTAACAACTAGCATGGTCAAATTTTGATTCAAAAGTAATTCTGATTTGAAAACAGCAAAGAGGAGTTAGAAATGGTATTTGAAAGTTGCACAAATGCAGAAATTCAGTGTTGAGGATGGTTAGCAATGATCTAATACTAACCACACACAATTAGGCAGAATTCACTCAATGAAAACACATGCATCTCGGCCAAATGCTTGGACACTCTTGCCACATGACAAACTATTTGGAATCAACTCATTTCATCTTCCAAATGGTTCAAACAATGGATCAATCAACTGCTGTTCAATAGAACAGTAAATGACCATAAGAACAGTGGCAATGCAGCACAAAAGAAAACAGAAACTGAAATGCTGTCAGATTTGAACAACCTGCACAGATTTGAGTTTGAATGGTAGAATCTAAACACTTGAGCTCATTTCTGAAGTATTCATTGCTCTTAATTGGTGTAGCCACATTCAAACAACTCAGATTTTTTGTAAAACTTGGTTGAAAACCAGATTTGATAACAAAAACAGCAAAGTAACTAACAAGACTTAAGACAAAACCAGAAATGATGTTTAAATGGTAAAATAGACTCAAACAATCAATGATAGCCGAATAAAATGAAGGAACACTCAAGCAAAGACAGCTAGTAGCCAATGAAAGTAAGAGTAGATCCTAGACACAGCAATGATTGATGAAAACAGTGCAGAATTTTCAGAAAACATCAAGAACAACCAGGAAATTTTTGACAGCAAAGAAATGAAAGAAATCTGGACTTATCTCACGGTTCTAACTTGAACCAAGGCTCATGATACCACTTGATGCATCAAGGAGGATGCATAGGAGTAGATCCGTGAGACTGAAGGAAACAACTAGCTCTGCTGCAACTGAAGAAGCCATGAAACAGTCAAGAAAGCATGGTTCAGTGCTGGAAAAGTTGTAGCAGAGAAGGCTCTCTGTTTTGGCTGGACTGAGTGCAATGTTTGCAGCGGATTGAAGTGATTATGTGAAGTGAAATGGAAGTTGGCTTGAGGGAATGGTAGGCTATCTCAGGCGGCTTCCACAATGGAAGAAGATAGCAATGGAAGAGCAAGCAAGTAGAGAGGACTTTCGGATGAGAGAAAATTGCAAAGTGCAGAATTCATCTTCTATAATTTTCCAAAAGTAATCTACAAGCTTTGCCTATGAGATTTTATAGATCAATCTCAAGGCTTTAAGCAAGCAATTTACACGTTTCAGATCTGAACCCATGTGCTAAATGTGTGGCTTCTAAAACACGTGACAAATGAGTTTTATGTGGAGAAAACAATTACTAATGCAGCCCCCTAGAAGGATAAGCACACCCCTTCTTGTATAGAAATGTCTATTTTACCCTTCTCCATGTTTTGGCATCTTAAAAGCATCTTCTAGGTCTCCAATCTTCCATCCAAAGATAGCAAAGAGGGTTTGGCCTTTGGGAGAGTACTCATCTTGTAGCTTCTTGATCATCCCTCTTGTGATAGGTACAATGGTGCTAGGCCTTCTTGTATCAGCTATCATCACATCTAGCCTTCTACTTATCTCCAAACCTACAACGTCTAATGGTTCTAGAATGAAAGGAAGAGAAGAAGAAAAGAGAAGAGGAAAAGAGAAGAGAAAAAAGAAGAAAAAGAAAAGAGAAGAGGAAAAGATGAGAAAAGAAGAGAGAAAGAACTTCATGAGCTTATGTCGTCTAATGCTCTTTAACATAAGAGAAGAAACCCCATGAGTTCATATATTATTAATTCTCTCAATGAGAGTTTACAATCTTTATTTGTAATCAAACACCAAATGTTTTTGTTTTAAAACACTCATGTTATTCTTGTACTATCAGGTTAGACTAGAGAACTAGGAGTAGTTCACTATACCTAAGAACTAGGAGTGATGATAATACTCAATAATTAGGAGTGAGTAAATTTGGTCTAGTTAGGATTAACTATGAGAACCATGGTCTATAATACTTGGACTAGTCGCTACAAAGGACTCTCCGACACAAGTCAATAAGAGAGTTTGAACTTTTATAAATAAAAAAGATAGTATGAGAGAATGTATTTTTTAAGGAAATACTATATGTATTTATACGATTTTTGTGAGATTTATTGTAAAAACTATTAATATCAATAGAATATCACTAAATATAACAACTTCATTTATATGTTAAATTATCATAATAATAACAATAACTCAATATCTTATCCTTTGATTCATTTATAACTTCTTTATGTTTCCAACAATTTTGAAAATCATACGTACAAAATTTCTTATGCAAAACTATTTGTAAGAAATCGTTCTTAATATTTACATATTTTAATGCATAAATGATAATTATATTTTTATTTATGGGAATAAAACTTTGAAGTAAAACAAAAAAGGTTTAAACCTTCGGATGGTCCTCTTATTTATATGGGAATCTCAAGTGGGTCCTCATATTTGCAAATGTCTCAACTGGGTCTATATATTTGCAAAATATCTCAATTGGGTCAAAATATTTGTAAAATTGAGTCAATTTTATCCTAACCGTTAAGTTGTTCCAAACGGCGTTAAATTGAGCTGAGCTGTATTTTTTGTTTTGATGGCATGGCATTGTGCATTAAATTAATCAAATCCACGTGACGACGGTGCTTCTTCTTCCCTCAAACCACTTATCACCATTCACCTCTTCCGCTCCTCCGTCCAAGCTGCTTCTTTCCCACTCCCACCCTCAAACCCTCACTCCCCAGACACACACCCTTTCTCCCTCTCAAACTAAAAAACGCCGTCGTCGGGGCCATGACAAACGTGCCCAGAACAAAACACCAAATATTCAAAATTTTTCCCCTTTTGCCAACAACGTCATTAGGACTACCAGTCACTTAAAAATATGTGATATTGTGCTCTTCAAAAGTGGCATAACAAACTATAATCGTTAGGAATAACGAAAATCCAACGATGAACCCGGCATAAACTAGGTCGTCCACAGTAACACCATTTAAGTTACAGATAAAACAAACCCCTCAAAACAAAACGTTTCCACATATAACTTGCCTTCAACAAACAGGCTTAAGTATTACAAAAAAATCCATTTTTGCACTCTGATTTCATACTCATAGCTCCTTCAAAGCTACACCAGTAACCATCTCATGTTTCATGTTTACTCTGCCTGTTACACAAACTGAAAAACACGAAGAGGGTGAATAATCGATCCACATATTGAATGACACAAAAAAAATACATTTAATCTGATTCAGGAATACCGAAGAAGAAAAATAATGAAAAAGGAAAAAAAATAATAAAACAGAGCAAGGTAGAAGATGAAAGAAGTGGATCAAATTGATCAGATTGAACATAAAGGAAACTGAAATCCGAAAACCCACAAGAGCAAAACCAAAAAAAAAAAAAAAACTTACCACAAAATAGCGGAATAAAGGAAACAATAGAAAAGAAAGGGGGTTGAGGCATAGATAAAGGCTTTGAAAAAGTGGTATTTAAGATTAATTAATTCATCAACTTCTTCAGGTAGTTTTTTTCTGGGTCTGTGAAGAATAATTGATTGTGTTAGAAGGTGAAATGGTTTGCGTCTCAGCGCTAATGTCTCTACGGCGACGAGGGTTTTCGTCCTCCGGCGTTTCAAGGCTCTCAGTTTCGATTAGGGATTTTTGGGATTGTTCATGTAAGGTTCTCTACAGGTTAGGGATATGATATTGGATGGTCTGTTGTTGTGTTTGGATGATGCAAGGATTGATTGCAAACTGTGGTTGAAGAGATGGTGAAAATGGTGACCGTCGGCGGGTGGCGGTCATGATGGACCCTATAATTTGAAGATAAGTAAAACCCTTTTGTCATGTCATAATGTCTTAAATTAAATAAAAATTCTACGTAATCAAATACTTTGAAATCAGCGTGCAACACGTCATCCGCTATTAACGCCGTCTGTGAAGATTTGACGGAGAGGACTTAATTGGCTCAATTTTACAAATATTTGGACCAATTAGCTTAATTTTACAAATATTATGACCCAATTGAGATAGTTGCAAATATGAGGACCCACTTGAGATTTCCATATAAATAAATAAGAGCTTAATTGGCTCAATTTTACAAATATTTGGACCAATTAGCTTAATTTTACAAATATTATGACCCAATTGAGATAGTTGTAAATTATTTATTATAAAACCTTTTGTAGATATAAACTTAGATAATACTAATAAATGATAAAAATTATATTTTCTCATATCACTACTAGAAAAATCCGTCTTACTTACAAATTTTCCCGAAAATGTTATCCATAAAAATTTTGCATCTTTATACAAATATTTTTGGTAAAAAAAAAATATTTACTTGAGTTTTTGTGTAAAATTATTTGTAGAAAATTGATTTTAATACTTGTAGGTTTTGTTGTACATTATTTAAAAATTAAATATAATATCTCAAATTTTCTTAAAAGCAATTATTCATATAAAATTAGTTAGTTGAGAGGTGCCTAATGATGTGAAATTGAATGAGAAAAAGATGAGGCAAGTCGCGCCATTGATTGATGAAGAGGAAGATAGTATGTTACGTTGGGCCGGGCTACTTTTTGCTCATCCCCTAGTTTGGCTTCTCAGATCCCCATTTTTACGCGCTACACCTCACGACAGTAGCACTTTATGACTGTTTGCAGCCACGTTTTTGCAACTTGCATCCGATTGCACTTTCTTTGATTAGAGCTTTTATTTTAGGTTTATAACCCTCATCTTACTTTTCATATCTCCACCCTTTTTTACTATTTGGAATCCCAAGTTTTCATATACGCACCAGTTTTCTAAAAATTAAAAACATATATAAAAATGTAAAAATACTTTTTTCTTTTACTCTTTGGTGTTTCTACTGCAGTTCGCATTGTCTAATCCTTTTCAAACAATTTAAAAATAAAAAAAATATAAAATTTTCAAAATTAAAAATATCAAAACACAAACAGTTTTTTTAAGGATTATATAATCTTTAGTTAACATAAGCTTAACTTAGCATTACAAGTTTAACCTTTTTAGATTATGAGTTATGAAAATAGAATATCAATTAATATATTGAAATAAATAAATTAGATGTGGTATTTTAGATGCCATATGGTCAATATGATGAGTTGAAGCGCATGTATCAATTGATCAATTCATAACTCATCATTTAATCAATATAACTTGTATTATATATAGTTTGTCTCTTCTGGATATGTATAGTCTAATCAGTGTAATTTAAACTCTTTCATCATTTTATAATCTAATTTTATATAAAATTTTATAATATGATCGTTGTAATTTCCATCATCTTATAAGATTTAGGCACTATAGATTCGTTTTCAAATAGAGCATAAAACTATTATTCAAAACCATAACAATAGCTAACAAATTATTACCTTCATCTAGTGTATTTGATTTTTAATGTATTTGATTTTGAACCAATTGATTCATTTAGGAAATTTTTTACCATATTCACATCATCATGTTGCCACAAAGAAGGTGGCAAATTGATGGGGAAGTGCATACCTAGAGAGAATATACTAAATGACATTTAAGAAATGGAAGAGAAATTAAAAATGGAAGAGATTAGAGAAAAGGAAACTTAGGAAATGAAGATGCGCCACTTGAACAAGCTTCCAAGATAAGCATCATGAAGAGGACCGCCACTTGCTTGAGCAAGATAAGGCCTGCCCAAATTTGGGACTTTAGAGACAGAATTCTATCTCAAAGAAGAATGCAAGATTGCAATTCAACTCAAATTTCATTCAATGCAAAGGTGTCTACAAAGAAGAACCCCTAGGTTGCTTATATAGCTTTTGGAATGACTTTGGTGACGAGTTTCAAGAGATGTGGGACTTGGAAGGCTCAAAGTTCTGTCCAGCAGCAGCTGCAACGTCCCTAGGTGCATGGGAGCCCCACATTGCTTAATTCTCTCATTCCAAAAGGGTTTATAAGCTTCCTAGCTCTCCTAGAGTTCAAAAACTAACACTAGCTATGCTTCCTAACTCCTACACGCCTAAAAATGCTCACTTTCTCTTCTATTCTTTTTAAGACCAAGCTATGGAAAGTCCCACATTGCTTACTCTTAAAGAGAAAGAAGAGTTTATAAGCAATTATTCACAAGAACTAAGAGAAAGAAATCAAAAGGCAAATACACGCCCAAAGGAAACCTATTCTACTCTTTTTGTGTTTTTGTCACTTTGAAACTCTTCACTACTTGACCCATTTATGATCATATCATCCCCCCCAGGTTGGAGAGGATTCGACCTCGAATCTTGAAAAGCCTGCAACAAAGAGAGATTTAGTGACTTATTTCGTGTATAAACCAAAGCAACTCCTCCTAGATCAAATGTCAATCTGCAAAAATCATTAAACATTTTGTGAATGAATTTATGTTGACCAATCAATGTATATAAACAAGTAATAGTAAAAGAAAGTCTCCTGATATTTTTATTGCATTTAGTGGTGAAAACTAGGAGACCATTTTTAGAGAAAAAAATTATTTTTGTCTTGAGTTGAATGGACCCAAAGGGGTAACACTAACTCATGACATGTTTCATAAATGTTTATGGAATAGTTGGAAAGAAGGAAAGAGGGAGGTGAAAAAGTTGTGCAAAATATTTTTGGAACAAAGAAAGAAAACTTAGTAAAAGGAGAAAAGTAGAAGGATTGAAAAACTCCCCTGTCATGGTTTAGATCTATTTGAATGATGGGAGTGGATGGTGCCTTCAGTAACACTTCCTTTTTGACTAAGACTTTGTCCTTCTCTATTTCTCTCACAAGTTCTTCTTTTTCTTTCTTTTCTCCCTCCTCTCTTTCTTTTCTCTCAGTCTCTTCTTTTACTCTCTCCTCTCTTTCTTTTCTGTCGTCATTTAAACAAGTAAGCATGACCTTCTCTTTGGCATCACTTGATGAGGAAGAAGAGCTATAGGTTGGTGAAGTTAAGGAAGACGTAGACTCATTAGTCACAATTACTTCACCCTCAATGCATGTTGCCTTTTTGGTGGGGCAGACAGAGGCTATATGACCATGTCCTAAACATTTAAAACATTTAATGTGGCTTGGTCTAGAAGAAGATTTAGGTGGGGAAGAGGAATGGTTAGAAGAAAAATGAGAAAACGATTTGTTAGTGGACTCCTTAGAAACATCCTTGTTTTTATCCTTTGATGATGAGGATTTGTAGAAAACATCTCTTGAAGATTTGGAAAATTTGTTTTGACAAGCTTCTTTTTTCAAGAGTTTCTTCTCTACTTTCATGGCTCTATGAACCACTACATCTAAAGTCTCATCATCATGGAATTCAATTATATCTTGGATGTTGCTATTAAGTCCACTAATAAATCTAACTATTTTTGCATGATCATTTTCTTTAAGGTTAGTATGATGTACGAGCACTTCGAGCTCGCGAGCATACTCCTCCACACTTCGTCTACCTAGAGTAAGCCATTGGAGCTTAATCAAGAGGTCCCTATGGTAGTATGGAGGTATGAAACGTTGGTACAAAATGTCCCTGCAATGTTCCCATGTACTCGCAGGTGAGGCCATGGTTAAGTATCTCCTATTTAGCCATTGTTTGGCATCCCTCTAAAGCTAAACAAGCTAACTTTACACGCAAAGGTCCATTTACACTATATAAATCAAAAATTTGGTCTACTTTAGCTATCCAATCTAAAAAAATAGACGGCTCGACTTCCCCTTTGAAAGTAGGCAAGTTCAACTTTGGTAGTGTAAGGCCTTGGTCCATAGCTTTATCTTCTTGATGCTTCTTTGGCGAAGGAAGGTATACATTTATGGTTCTAGCTTCTTGCTTCTTCTTGTAGGAACCATGATCATGACCATGAGATTGCTTCCCTTTAGCCTTTGTTTCCGCGTTTAACCGTTTGCTCATAGCATCAAGTTGATGTTGCATTTGTTGGAAGGCCTTAATCACATCAAACTTGCTAGAAGGGCTTCCATGGTTGCTATCTCCATGAGATGAAGCATGGATGGAACCTGCAGACATGTTAAAAAAAAAAAACAGCAGCAAGCTACACACAAAACAGGTTAGAAACAACCAAAAATCAAGGCAAAGCAGCAGCCACAAAACAGCTCACGGTTTCACTCAAAGAATGGAAGGAAACGACTCAAAACTCACGGCCAGTGTCTCAAAAAACAAGGAAAGGGCAGCACCCTTCTTTTAAGATAGTAAAATGTCTCACAAGTCCACTTTGAGAGCACCAACTCAAGTCCAAAGCAAATGGAAAGATGTACAATCCACTTTAATGCAAAGAAGCCAAATCAAGACAGCACATGGTAGAGGCCAAAGAAAGAATGAAAACTACAAGACAAATGATGAAAATGGAACCTAAAAAATCAAGAAACTTGGCACAAAAACAAGGAGGCAACACTCTAATGATTTTATGAAGACAAAACAGCAAGAAAATGGAGTCAAAACAGTGGCACAAAATGAAATAAGACAGCAAAGAAATTTACACAACCAAGAAGCAAATATACATCAACATACTAAGTATACATGAAGAGCAAGACCAAATTAATGCTGGAAATAATTTTGGCAAACCTCAAACCAATATATTCTGTATTTAAATGGGAAAAGAGGCTTGAAAACAATGCTCAAACACACTAAACACAAGGAAGATGTCTCGGCCAGCAAGCATGCACACCAATTACCAAAAATTTGTTTTGCTGTTTTGGTGCAGTTTGCAAGAATGTTCTCGGCCAAGCTAAGTTTAACACATTAAGTGTGTTTGATTAATATGCCAAATAGAATGGATGGATGCCTTTATGAATACAGAACATATAAGCAAGGTTCACACACTTAAATCCTATAAAGATCAAGCTCAATTCAGCATACCATCAAGGAGATGTAAAATTTACTCTTAGCTATGCAATTTCAGAAAAATACTCTAGAAAACTCCTAAAGAGGAAACACATATGACTCAATTAAAAGCTAAGCAATTAAGAAAGACACATACAATCCAGCCAAGACAAAGAATTAATAGCTGGAACAAACAAACAAAAGGAAATAGGACACCTACTTGTTGAAGACCTCCAATAGCATTGTTGCTGTTTGATGAAATGTCTACTTGCACAAGGCTCTGGACAGCCACGGTTTAGTCCCTCAAAGCATTGATTTGAAGTGTTGATTCCTTGCTTAAGAGTATTGAGAGGGTGTAGCAACGTCCAGGGAGCAATTCCAGCCACCAAAATGTCCAAACAGCCAACAACAAGCAAAACAGTGGAGTATTAATTCAACAGCAGAAAACTGGATGAACACAGTTGAGCAAAAAATTTACTGGGAACAGGACAGAACGAATTTGAGAAAAGTAAAATATGTTCATGAAACTAGACATTCAGACGAAAATAGGAAAAAAAATTTCATGGAAAAAGGACAAGAAATGAAGCTAAACTAAATCATACAAGTTCACTGTATTTTCACGCAGAGGCTGGACGAGACAGAAAATGGCTCAGCGAAAATAAACATATCTAAGCTATTCTACTCTAGCATGCAATTCCTAAGAGATCAAAAAACCTAAGGCTCATGATACCACATGATGGGGAAGTGCATACCTAGAGAGAATGTACTAAATGACATTTAAGAAATGGAAGAGAAATTAAAAATGGAAGAGATTAGAGAAAAGGAAACTTAGGAAATGAAGATGCGCCACTTGAACAAGCTTCCAAGATAAGCATCATGAAGAGGACCGCCACTTGCTTGAGCAAGATAAGGCCTGCCCAAATTTGGGACTTTAGAGACAGAATTCTATCTCAAAGAAGAATGCAAGATTGCAATTCAACTCAAATTTCATTCAATGCAAAGGTGTCTACAAAGAAGAACCCCTAGGTTGCTTATATAGCTTTTGGAATGACTTTGGTGATGAGTTTCAAGAGATGTGGGACTTGGAAGGCTCCAAGTTCTGTCCAGCAGTAGCTGCAACGTCCCTAGGTGCATGGGAGCCCCACATTGCTTAATTCTCTCATTCCAAAAGGGTTTATAAGCTTCCTAGCTCTCCTAGAGTTCAAAAACTAACACTAGCTATGCTTCCTAACTCCTACACGCCTAAAAATGCTCACTTTCTCTTCTATTCTTTAAAAGACCAAGCTATGGAAAGTCCCACATTGCTTACTCTTAAAGAGAAAGAAGAGTTTATAAGCAATTATTCACAAGAACTAAGAGAAAGAAATCAAAAGGCAAATACACGCCCAAAGGAAACCTATTCTACTCTTTTTGTGTTTTGTTCACTTTGAAACTCTTCACTACTTGACCCATTTATGATCATATCACAAATTTTGATTAAATGCACTCCCAAAATTATGCATATCATCCAAATTAATTTGTTTTGTGCAAATTGATTTGCCCATGCATCCTACACATTAGAATCTTGAATCAAAGGTTTATTAAATTGTGAAGAATTTTCTTAGTTTCATCCTTGCATAGTTCTTGTTTATATCAACATCTTTACCAGATAAATTTTGTACACAACATTAACCTACTAATTAATTAAAACATAAAGGAACATAAATTTGTTTAACATTGTTTCCCCCTTAGATTTAACATAATCAAATTTGATGTCTTTTCCCTTCAATAGTTTCCAAGAACATGCCCAACCATCTTACAAGAAGAACAAAATGGGCAATTTTTAATATTATAACTCTATTATAAAGACATAACAAGGTCTTTCCATTAAAATTTGATGAGGTAATTCAATCAACATACCTATATCAACCAAAATCTTAGTAAAAAAAAACTCTTGATTTATTCATAGTATTATCATCTAAAGTAAGGGAATACCAATTTTCCTAACAATATGCAAATGGTAAACTATATATCCTCACCCAACATTAGTTAGTTTAAACAAAATCTTGTCCAAACAAAAACTCTTAAAACCACATTGTTCAAATTCCAAAAACCAATTAACCTCTAATACCTTATGCATGTCTTCAAACGAGACAAACTCAAACTCAAAAAAATATTTTCCTAAAGGAATAACTTTCCAAGGTTCTTAAGACAATATAAGTATGTGGTTTATCTCCATATAAGATACAATGTCTAGCTTCTTACATACTCCATATATAAGTATGTGGTTTATCTCCCTTTGAGAGAATAGTTCTACCATGAGGATGACTTCTATATTCTTCCAAACTGAAAAGATAAACCTGTTGAGAGATTTGTACCAAAACCCTCCTTTATTACATAGTGAAGACAATTGAGATAAAGGAATATCATAAGAATTGTTTAGAAGATGTGTAAACTTTTTTCTTTGTACCGAAATAGTCAACGAAGACTTTGAGGAGGGAATCACTTCATAATCATTAAGATACTTCCCATGAGTATGAAACTCATAGTCAATAACATGAGTATGAGAACATGTGTCATGCATTCATGTATAAAATCACATATATAACACAGTGAAATGCAATGAACAACACAACAATCAACACAATCATGTTCTCATATACTCATATAACATGTAAGCATAGAACATGTAACACAAAATACACATGTGTTATTAATTATGTGTTGTCATCATCAAAAACAAAGATATTACTGAGATTGTGGGTTCAGCTAAACCAGTGCTCCCCCTATCAACAATCTCAATACCTAGATTCCATCACGAACATCACATACCTAGATCAACTATCTATCCATTCATCAACACTGTCAGAGCGGCTGCAACGGAATGGTTAGCGTGGGATAACAAACCAAGAGGGTTTTTAATACGAACGTGTGCCTTTTAATTTCTACTCAATTTAAACTTACCAAGCAATTAATAAAGAGTAGGGTTGAGAGAAATTTGCACAGATGATTTTATCCTGGTTCGAATCTTACCAATCCTACGTCGAGTCGCTTATCTCAAAACAAGATAAACAATTTACTACTCACAAAACAATTACAAATTACAATCACAAAGAAATAATTTATAAAAGTTTAGAAACCACCTCTCTTATTACCACAAGAGATGAACCTACACCTCCTTTGAGTCTTCACAAAGGATGAACACTTCCTCCGAATACTTCAAGAAGGATGAACTTCCTCTTCTGAACACCTCCTCAGACACACCAAGGATGAACCGATTATTTCCTCTGTCACCGTAGCAACACTTCACCAGCTCCACAAACACGAGTTTCACAAGCCGAACAAGAACACACAAGTCTCAATGATTTCTGAGTACTATAGCACAAGGGAATAGTTACTGTTGATGGAAAATGAGAGCCTATTTATAGACTTACGCAAATACTCTTCTGTTCTTCGTTTCTAGCCATTTAACGCTTTTAATCGATTAATACACGTGTTAATCGATTAAAATGAGTACAACGACTAGTTTTCAAAAGTCAGAAAACTTCAACGGTCACCTTTAATAGATTATTTTAAGGATTAATCGATTAACTAATCGATTAAAATAGATATTAATCGATTATTTCTGTGCCAATTGAGTTTTTAGCACCTGCAACGTTTTAATCAATTAATACTTGATTTAATCGATTAAAATCGTGTGCTTTTGATTTTGAACAGCAAATACAAAGTATGAAAGTACAAGAATCAAAACCTACTACAAATCTAAGTCCTAAACATTAAACTACAATTATTACAAAATCTTTTAATAGCAAAACAAATCTTCAAAGGATGTTCTTGAATCTCAATATATCTTGACTTGATTTGGACATCATCAAAACTTCATCTTCATCATTTTGCTAACATTCTCCCCCTTTTTGATGATGATCCAAAACCATTTTGATTTAAAGCTTTTAGTAATAATTTGGATAGAAACACAACTTATGGAAGAAAAGCGCATTAGTGAATAAACACAAATAAGCAAATAAGCTATAAACATTTTCTCCCCCTTTTTTATCATAATTAAAAAGTTGTGTTTAATGTTCTCCCCCTTAATAAAAGCATGTATGCATATGAGCTAAATATATTTCAAATTTAGATCCTGTAGGTTGTTTCCACATTTTGTTTAGATCTTCATCTTGAGAATTGTCATCATTCTTCGCTTCATTTGTTGTCTTCTACAAGTCTTCATCATTACCTGCATTTGATTCAATTGACTCAAGAGGTTTTGCCTTGAGGTCTACAATTTCATCAAAGACAACATGCACAAATTCTTCTATTTCAAATGTTTTCCGATTGAAAACTATATATGTTTTGTATGTTAGAAGATATCCAAAAAAAAAAATTGTTTCATCGGCCTTGGAATAAAATTTTCTTAAATTTTGTTTTAAAAATAAATTCTTAAAAATTAACAATAGGTACACAACTACTTGTATGGGTCCTTTGGGTTAGATTTAGAAAATTATTTTGCAATCCAAACATATCTACCACTTAAAATGCCATAATGCTTAATTTTACATTTGTTTGAAGTATGACCCTTTTTCATACAATAGAAGCATGATACCACATTTGTGTTTCTATAAGTTGTTCCTTTTTTTATCCACATTCTATGGGTTCTATTGCTATGTTTATTTTTAATTTTAGGTATGTACTTATTAACAACCTTATTTTCATATTTCTTGCTGCATTCTCCTAAGGTTATGTTATCTAGTAATTTGTTATGATTCACACAAGATGCACACTCATTACTACTAAGATATTTACCTTTTTCATAAAATAAAATTTTATTTTTCAAATTTTTATTCTCTTCACAAATAATTTTAAACTCTGATTTTAAATTTTCATTTTCTTCAGAAAGATTTTCAACATTTAATTTTAAATTTTCATTTTCTTCAAGAACGTTTTTATGATTAAATTTTAAATCTTTAAAATTCTTTTTCAATTTCTTATGAGCTTTATCTAATTTTTCAGATTCTTCTATTAAAGCAGCATAAGTTTCATGAAATTCATCTTCACTAAGTTGACTATAATTGTCAGAATGGCTAGATGTACTTACTTGGCTAGTAGTTTTGTCATTTGCCATCAACGGTTAAAGCAGATGAAATAATATTTCGAGCTTTCACATCATTTTGAAGTCTCTTCTTATCTTCAGCAGTCCACTAAACATGGGGTTTTGGTTCCTGCATACTGTTAGTAGGAACAAAAGAGCCAAATGCAATAACTTCCCAAATATCAACATCAATAGACTCAATAAGTATTTTCATTCTAACCTTCCAGAATGCATAATTTTCACCTATGAATACGGGTGGTCTATTCATAGAAGCACCCTCTCCAAAAGTTTGATATGATCCTGCCATTTGAATAACTATCAAATCGAGCTTTGATGCCAATTGTCAGAGCGGCTACAACGGAATGGTTAGCGTGGGATAACAAACCAAGAGGGATTTTAATACGAACGTGTGCCTTTTAATTTCTACTCAATTTAAACTTACCAAGCAAATAATAAAGCGTAAGGTTGAGAGAAATTTGCACAGATGATTTAATCCTGGTTCGGATCTTACCAATCCTACGTCTAGTCGCTTATCTCAAAACAAGATAAACAGTTTACTACTCACAAAACAATTACAAATTACAATCACAAAGAAACAATTTATAGACTTACGCAAATACTCTTCCATTATTCGTTTCCAACCATTTAACGCTTTTAATCGATTAATACAAGTGTTAATCGATTAAAATGAGTACAACAACTAGTTTTCAAAAGTCAGAAAACTCCAACGGTAACCTTTAATCGATTATTTTAAGGATTAATCGATTAACTAATCGATTCAAATAGGTATTAATCGATTATTTCCGTGCCAATTGGGTTTTCAGCACCTGCAACGTTTTAATCAATTAATACTTGATTTAATCGATTAAAACCATATGTTTTTTTATTTTGAACAGTAAATACAAAGTATGAAAGTACAATAATCAAAACCTACTACAAAACTAAGTCCTAAATATTAAACACTAGTGGAAAAACAGCGTCTAACGTCACGCGTTTAACGTCTAACCACTAAATAACCAACGTTAAAAATGACCGGTGGCAATTTTGTAAATAAATGAAATTATTAAACGTCGTTTAGAATTATAATTGGATGTAATAAGACGATATAAAACTCGAATGCTTCAACGTTAGACGTCAAAAGGCCAGTGAATTCAATAAAAATTTGAGCGGGAGATTGAAAATTCATTCACTTTGTCTTAGCGCGTGAGAACCACTTCTCTGCTCAAACTTTTCTCGAACGGAGTTTGACGACCATCAAATGTAATCTTTCTTTCATTTGATACAAATGCATGTTAATTAACTACTTTAGGTATGATTTTCGTTTGTTTTAACTGATTATTTTCGTGTTCTTGTCCTTCATAGGCACATTTTGCTTTCTCTCTCATTGGTAGCACCACTTTATTCCGATGAACCCACCTTTTAAAGGTTAGTTTCCGTTTTCGTTTTGAAGAACTTATTTGTTAAACTTGTTTGTTTTTCTTTGTTCAATTTGTTTGTTGTTGTTTGGTTGAACTTGTTTGTTGTTGTTGTTTGATTGAACTTGTTTGTTGTTTATTATTGTTATTTGTTGTTGATCCTATATTACCGTTCATAGTTCTACTTTTCAGGTTTCGTAGAGTTGTTAAAAAAGATTACAATTGATTAAAAAAAATAAAAATTGATTAACGTCGTATATTGACAAAATTCGAAGTTGAATTAACGTCGAATTTTTTAAATTTGACGTCAATTTAAAGTCTCCCGATATGACGTCATTCTCGAATTCGACGTGAAAGAAAAAAAATATTCGACGTTGTACGCTGTTTTTGTACTAGTGAAACTACAATTATTGCAAAAGCTTTTAATAGCAAAACAAATCTTCAAAGGATCTTCTTGAATCTCGACATATCTTGACTTGATTTGGACATCATCAAAACTTCATCTTCATCATTTTTCTAACAAACACCTATGCTAACAACATCACCAAATTAAAAATCACTATCATAGCCACACCACTATCACCATGGCATACTAAGGAGCATCTTCAACACCATGATCATCATCATAAATATACCACCGTCATGAATATCGCCATCATGAAAACATCATCATGAATATCCTCATCATGAACAACACCACGAGCATCCACAACCTCATAAACTTTGTCATGAAAAGACTCAGTCGCATTCTTGTACCCTACCTTACACAACTGTAGTCCGCATACAAGGCCGCTTGGTGTCATCCTCCTTTTGCGGTAAAAGGATTTGTTTCCCTATTGCATAAATACTATGCAAAACATCATTCTCCTAATGAAAAGAAGGTTCAACACTCAAACACTGCTCCCTTTTCGCACACAAGGAAAAAAAGAGTCGTTATCCCATATCTCATGGTAGATAGTCTTAGGATTTACTCGGTACAACAACCAGACACGTCCTTCACGTCTCATGCTCATCGATCAATCACACACCTTTATGCATCCCACCACTTATGCATGCTCCAATGTCAAACAAGAGTTCGTTTTGTCCCAAACTTACCAAATAGTTCAATTCCTTGCACATCAACGCTCCAAGCTGCCACATCTTCATTTAGCCATGCGTGATATTATCTCTCTTGCCACACCTTCATTTCGTTGACACGAGATCATATTCATTTCTCTCTCGAAGCATTCTCTCGAGCCACAACCATTTCACTCTATCGTTCTACTGTTCATCAACCTCTAGCATTCTTTTTCATTATTCTCATTACCGAATCACCTTTCGCGTCTCAAATCCTCCATATTCTAGCCATATCCCCTTCGATTTACCGTTATTCGATCACACTACTAGAAAATTGCAAATTACAGACGGCATATTACCGAAGGCTTTTAAGCCCTCGGTATTGAGATAATTACCGAAGGCTTTTAAGCCGTCGGTAAGGTTCGCGGTAATTTAAGTCTCAATTTGGGGTTTTCGTTCCCCAATTTGATTTTATTCACTTGTACGCTTTCGTCTCTGTCGTGCCTTTCTTCACAAACTTGCCTCTGTTTCTTCACACCCTTCCCTCCATTTTTTGACGCTCCCCACTTTCTCGGTTAGTGACTGGTGGTGGTCGTTCACGGTGGTGACTGGCCTCCTTGATCGTGGTTCGTTCACGGTGCGTGGTGGTTTGGGGAGTCTCGGGCTACGGTTTTTAAGCGGGTTAGTCGCTACGTTGAGGGGTGTTGGTTCTGTTTGTTGAGGGACTTTGTTGGAGGGGTCGTAGTGGGCTTCTGTTGCTGTCGTGCTCGTGAAGGGCTATCTCGGTAGAGGTAAGTTCCACAAAATTTCATTCTCATGTTCATATTGTTGAAGCCTAGACAGTGTTGCTGCCTTCATCTACTTTTCATTCACTTGTTAGTATGTGATTGAAGGAACGTGGTTAAGGGATTTCGTTGGAGGGGCCGTTGTGGGCTTGTGTTAGTGTCGTGTTGTACAAAGGTTGCCATCGTCAAGTGCTATCTTGGTTGAGGTAAGTTGTGCGTTTAAAAATTCATTATGAGTTACAATGTTCTGGAATGTGTATGATGTTCTTCTGGAAGCAGTGTATGTGGTTGTTTGATTGAGAAAGTTTAATGTTTTGTAATTGAAATGAGGGGAAAGGCATTGGCATGCCAGTGAAAAGGTTAAAATAGCCTTAGCCGTAGTTTATTGTTCCATTGTATATGCTGTCTGGATTATGGACAGTGAATTGCCAGTCTGGAACATACATTCCATAAAGTAAAGCCAAGTAAACAGCAAGTATGCAAGCCCCCACTAGCCTGAAATATTAACAAATAAATGTTCAAAAGCATATAACATTAGCCATTAACCAGAACCATACTTTCACGGACTAACCAATGCCAATAGTACAACTTCAATATTGAGAGTTGGGTGGGTGGATCTTTATCTTGTGCACTTCTTGAAAATATCTCCACAAGTGCCACAACCAAATATGCCAGAGCAATTCTCTATAATGGTTCAAAAACAAGTATTATTCCTTTTGTATCAGACTTATCAGCTAAAATATACTCTAATAGAAAATGAGGTGGAAAAAATTATAAAAATCACCTGAAGGATGCCACACCACCTTATCTGTTTCATGTCAACACCATATGTTAGATTGTCCGGAGCATGAGAGAAACCACCTTCATCATTGAGGTCATCCATCATATCAAAACAGGGCATGCCCTAGACTGTTACCAGAATTAGATTTGGTAAAATGAAATCTAGAATCAATTATTATTGCAAATTATAGAAGAATAACTTTCACAAGACCGAGTATATTTCAGCAGGGAGTAATGCTGAGTGAAGTGTACATAACATAAAATAAGAAGTTCCTGATTCCTTTTCTCACCCCCTCTTGAACAGGGGAACTCTTTAGTTATGCTGAAAAAAGAGGGCAAAAGGAAATGTGTGAGAAAAACTAACCTTGCAAGAGCAATCCCCAGAAGAGGAGTTTGAGTGATCGAACCAGAACCTTTTTTACAGCTACAAGTCTATTTGGTATTCTCTGTAGAGAAATGGAAGCATCAAAAATGGCTGGTTTGAATAAAAAAGAAGAAACAAAAGGGACATAGAAAGTAGCACTTGAAGCATTCATAGCCACCTATTTTCTCATTCGCAGCTAACCTTGAGAGCCAGAGGAATGGCCATCCCCACAATGAACAAAAAGAAGGGCATGACAAAATCAGCAATGTTAAATATTAAATTTGGTTGAAGTTTATAATATAAGAATCTACTAGGAAAGCCTCAAAGCTTATAATTATATCATACATATAGATGAAAAGCCTTCCATGATATTATGAGACACTTTTCTAGAAAGTTTAAGAGAAACAGAAGAAGATCAAGAAAACATACTTGGAAGATCCCAAGGATCGTATTTGTAAATATCAATTTGGTTGATGAGGTCGATGCTGATGGGTTTCTTGTGAAGCTTCCTTTGTAGATAGAAACTAACAAGCTCTTCATCTGTGGGATGGAATCGAAATCCAGGAAGTGGGATTTCATCGTCATCCACACACCCATGATGATCATGATTGTTGTTGAAATTTTCGTTCACACCCATCTTATGTAATTTTTACTAGAATGCAAAATTTGTTATTGAAAACAAGTTGGAGATATCATATACTGGAATATTATTTCTTGATAGACAATTTTCAAAGATTTGAAAATCACTTTTGAATTGTGTTGAGAAGGAAAGGTGGATAGAAGATTTTGTGTTGATTGGTACGTGATGGGGAAGAGGAACATAATATAAATATATAAGTAAAATACAAAGTTCCCCTTATAAAGTAATATGTGAAACCTAATTGGAAGGGTTTGTTTATGAATTATGGGTGTAAAAAGAAAGAGAGAAGATGAAAATTGGAATTAAGAATGACAGTTATGGGTAACAGATTGGGAATGTTTGGTGTGTGTGTGCGTAGTGGAGACATTGGCTTGGGCCAATCTGTCACAGTGTCACCTTTCCATATTGGGCTTGGTTCAGTGGAACATCAAATTTTT
The DNA here is from genome assembly GCF_029865625.1 of Vigna umbellata. Lineage (NCBI taxonomy): Eukaryota > Viridiplantae > Streptophyta > Magnoliopsida > Fabales > Fabaceae > Vigna > Vigna umbellata. The sequence goes on along the minus strand of NC_142168.1, from coordinate 52,190,707 downwards.
CTTTATTTTATCAACACCTAATCATAACTCTTGTCTAAGATACTATATTCCATATTTTTAATAATTGTAATCAAACCTGTATTTGTTTTCCAGCAAAGGTTTTATGTAGTTGGAACATGTTTAATATCTTCTTTCCTGTGTTTCTGTCCAAAAACTTCTTACCATCAAACCTGTCACCAATAAGACCATTTGGGGAGGGAAGAAAAATAATTAATATTTGAAAACCTCATGATGACAGCTTGCAAGTCCGGAAAAAAACAATGCTGCCATTTAAAATATATGATATGAAAGCCCATATAGCAAACACAACACCATTGCTTCCGATAACTATGCCTTTTGCCAAGCCTTGTCTGAGTCCTAACTTTACTGAACCTTGTAGAGCATCAAAGAAAGCATCTATGGTTTTGCTTTCCCCCCACAAAGGAGTAAACTGTTTTGATGGAAGATATTGCTTGTTCTGCCACTGTACCAGCCTTGTCGTATTCTTCTCTCATCTTGCTGGCCAACCCCATTAGTGTCCTCCCATACATAAAACCAGGGATCACAAGTAGAACCACGAAAGGGAACCCCACAAGGGTCAATCTCCATAATAATGCAAAACTCATTATGTAGCTCGCCACAAACATAGAGGCATTCATCAAAAAATTTGGAACCTATAGTTTTCAAATTTGGGAGAAACTGTTAAATCAAATGATGTGACCACACACACATAAGACATAAATGAGTAGATCTCAACCACATCATCTGTGAATTCTTGTTAAGATGAAAATTTATTAAAAGTTTTACAGTAGTAGCATGTTACATCAGCTTAAAGTAGTAAAACACTTTGTTTACGACAGTGAAGTAAAACACTTTGTTTAGTATCAAAATTGAAAGGTCAAGAAAAATACAAGTTACTGGTTTTGGTTTTTCTGCACACCTTTTCACTAAGAACATCCTGAATTACGAGGCTGTCATTAGAGAAACTGGTGATGACCTCGGATGTGCTACTAACATGCAAATCAAAGTATGCGACTTCTTGCCTCAACACTGCCTTGAGGTACCTCACTCTCATTTTAGCAGGTTGTCTTTCGCCGGTTCTTGTCCAACAATAACCCTCTGAAATCCCCCATAGTAAGAGCAACACAATGTTAAAGCCTTAGCATCATGAAAAATGAAGATATACAAGTTGGTCAAGTAAAAACCAAAATCATACTCACCTACAAAACAAGCAACAAAAGACCCACAAGCCAAGTATAAGAAAACCAGAGCATTCTGCATCACAAAGGTAATAAATTCGTTGATGAAATAATAATTAAGCTACTTTCTGATATTGTTCCATGTGTGTTGAACTGGTAGTGAGAGAAAAGAAGATAAAACAAACAATACCTTATTGATGCTGTCGAGGAAAGTGCTATCTATTCCACCAGAAAAATTTCCAATATTATTCATCATTTTGCTGGTGATAAACAACACCAAAGGGGTGCATAAGCCATCACCAATGGCTCCAATCAATCCGAAAATCATGAGAAACATGTCCAGCCCATCAACATGCATAAAAGTGGACCGAATAGAGCCACTCTTCTTGTTCTTAACAACCATGAAAATAGAATTGTTATGGTCACCATCACCACTATCACCACTATCTCCGCTATCTCCACTATCACCACTGCCACCACCCATTTGCTGCAACCCTTTGGTGCAACCCTTTGGTTAATAATTTGGTCAGAAATAAGCAACAGTAAGATTCTCTGACAACTACTGTTGCTACTTCATCTTCTTCTGTCTTGCTTTAAAGAGCCTCTAAGTGGCCTTATTATTTTCAATATTGCTGCTGCAACGTTATGATGGAATTTATAGGCCCAAGAGAGTGGTGAGAGGGAGTTGGAATGTGGAGTGGTGGGGGCCAAAAGCAGCAGAAAAAAAAAAGTGAGGGTTGTGTTATTCTTGGTAACATGTCTGTGGAGAGACTTATGGGGAGGGTGGAGAAGAGTGACATTATATTTGGGAAATCAATTGATGGTTTAATATACTATTTTGCACTAAGAACATTATATTAGTAATTGAATTGTGCTAGCAACTTTTAAAGATCACTTTAGACTTGCTCAAACTATGACACAACATACAAAGGGTAGACTTTGAAATTTGACTTTGATATGGCCAAAAATGTAGAAAAATCACTCCATCACACCACCAAAACTGAGTTTATAACATTGAATGAAGTAGGCAATGTTAAAAGTGAGTGTAGAATGTTTAACTACACAACACCAACCTGGAAAACAGCAGCAAGGTAGACATAAACAGAAATTAGACTCACTGTACAAGGACAGCATGGTCCAAAGTACACTAAATTAGAATGCACTAGAATGGTAAAATTTTTCTAACTGTAGTGAAGTAGCAGAAGAAACTACAACGAAATTGTCCTAAGAAGTATACAATCATAAAACATGGGTAACTACAAACTCACACTACAAAAACATCCTACAGCTCAAGTTATGGTAACCCTAGAACCTAAAAAGTGTACTAATAGGTGACAATTTCGAAATTCACCTGAGTTAACCTAAGAATGAATAATGTTGTTATCCTAACAAGTTTAAAGTACTTAAATAAAGTTTTATTGTTTGACCAAAAAACACATAATACTAGTAGCCTAAGAAACTCCAAAGACACTGTTCTAACAAGTTTAGAATGATGATGTGCAATCTGTAAAAGACGCCTAAAAGCGTCTACAGAAGTTGTTACGTCCTAGAAATGACTAAGAATGGACTCAAGAATTGATTCCTAACACACTTTCTTGAAATCACTACTAAAACCTCAAAAGGTCTACTAGAAATGCACTAGAATGGTCAAATTTTGATGACTGCACTAAAGTAGCCTAACAAACTTCAAACAAACTGTCCTAACAAGTTTAGGATGGTAAAACAATGCTAATTAGAAAGTCACACTACAAAAACAACTTAGAACTCAAAATATGACACCCTAGAACCTAAAACTAGTTAGTAGAATACACTAAAAGTGGTCATAATGCATAGTGTATTAAAGTAGTAACCAAAACAGTAAAACAACTATCTACACAAGTTTTAAAACATAAAAGAAAGATAGAAATGAGGGCACATCCCAACAATACAAAGTGTACAAAATCGAACAGGTCTAAAAATGAAAACTGCATCAGAAAAATGACTTTAAAAGTGTGCTTTAAAACCCAAAAATGATTGGCAGTGTTTGTTCAGCTGAAGTGATGATTAAAGCAACCTTATATCATTAATTTAAAGGTACAACTCAAATTTTTAGTAGTTGGAAGCTATAAATGTGTGCTTAAAAGGTAAGAATTTGCAACCAGACCTAATGTACACTTATTTTAAGTAATGTGAACATCCTACCATGTCTAAACTAGTGGAATGAAGCTAGGAAACTTGTCAAAAGCAAAGAATTACCTCAAACTCAAAGTTTGAGTATTTAGAACCTAAAAAGTTTGAGTATTTTAACTAATGTGATTGTCTAAAGGATACTTTTATAGCTATTTGATTGCCTAAATTATGTTAATATGTATTATATATCCATGCTTTTATAGATATTTGATTGCCTAAATTATGTTGATGTCTATATTGTATGTTCATGTATATTGTCTTTCATTTATTAGGCTACAACTTGATTAAGTTAAGTAGTCATTTAAAATCCTATGGTCACTACACACATTCTCACTGCAATGAGAAGGGTGAAAATACTGTAAACACTTAGAACCTACAAAATATTTGGAAGTACTCTAGACAACAGAACTTCAGTAGTAATAAGTTGTCTCCTCCAACTTTAATACACAGCCCCTTAGTATGTCTAAGGCATTTCAATACTGAGGACTTCTCTTTGCATGCCCTTATTGAATGCCTATGACAATAGTGTTCAATTTGCCTTCCATGTTCGACTTGAGTAGTAATAGGTTTATATTACTTATGTCACATGGAGTATTGTTGTTTTGGCTAAGTTTTTATTTGTTTGGCTTGTCACAGAACATGGCCCATTTTCCCAACCATCGTGGATGGATGTACGACCGTTGTTATAGTGGAAGGAGAGGTTTGAAGGAATCTTTTGTCATCGGAGTTGAAGAGTTCGTGGAGATGGCCCGACGATATCAATATTATGCCCTTGAAGGAGGGATTCGATGTCCATGCATCAAGTGCGAATGTACAAGGATTTTGAAAGATGAAGTCGTCAAAGTTCACCTTTACCAAAAAGGGTTCATGCCTAATTACACGGTTTGGACATTTCATGGTGAAGAAATTCCTTCGACCTCCACTGCAGCTGATAAACGACTTGCATCAGGTTCGAATACTATTGTACATACATCTGAGATAGATCAATTTGCCTATATGCAAGAGATGGTCGACAATGCTCTTCGTCACCATGCTGAAGAAACAGACGATAGTCATGATGAAGAGCCTCCAAATGAAACGACGCAGAGGTTTTACAATTTACTTACAGAGGCAAATCTACCTGTATTTGAAGGTTCATCTGAGTCAAAATTATCAGTGTGCATTAGACTCATGGCTAGAAAATCTAATTGGAACATTCCCATTCAAGTAGTGGACTTCTACACAAAATTGATGTTAGATTTGACACCACCAAACAATTTCATGCCGAAGAATTATTACCAAGCCAAAAAATGTGTTTCAAAGTTGGGATTGGATGTCAAGAAGATTGATTGTTGTGTTAATGGATGTATGTTATTCTATGACAATGACAGTGGCAAAAATGATGCATTGTTGGTTGAATGTAAGTTTTGTGGCTCACCTCGATATCATACAATGCATGGTGGACGGAGGCAAAAAAAACCAATTCCCTTAAAGTCCATGTTCTACTTGCCTATAATTCCAAGATTACAAAGATTGTTTACTTCAATGCAAACATCAGAACACATGACATGGCATGATGGTAACAAAACTCCGGGATTTTTGCGTCATCCTTCTGATGGTGAAGCTTGGAAGCACTTCAATCGTAAACATCCATCATTTGGTAGTGAACCACGTAACGTCAGACTTGGTCTATGCTCTGATGGGTTTACCCCGTGCATTCAGGCGTCTGCATCACCATATTCATGCTGGCCCGTGATAGTTACCCCATACAATCTACCACCTGAGATGTGTATGACAAAGCCTTACATGTTTTTATCGTGTATAATACCAGGTCCATCTAATCCCAAATCATTGATTGATGTATATTTGGAGCCTTTAATTGATGATTTGAAGAAGTTATGGAATGGTGTTTGGACGTATGACGTTTCAAGGAAGCAAAATTTCCTTATGAGGGCAGCCTTGATGTGGACTATTAATGACTTCCCAGCGTACGGTATGTTATCTGGTTCGAGCACGCATGGTCGATTAGCTTGTCCACATTGCATGGAACATACAAAGTCATTCCAATTGACTTATGGCCGGAAAAGTAGTTGGTTTGACTGCCATCGACGGTTCTTGCCCATTGATCACCCCTTTAGAAGAAACAAAAAGGCATTTCGCAAAGGGCAAGTTGAAACGGATGTGCCCCCGCCAAAATTGACTAGATCACACGTCTGGAGAAGAGTGAAAGACTATCCAAAAGTCACTGAATGTGGTCAGAATAGGATAGAAGGGTTTGGAGAATGGCATAATTGGACTAAAAGAAGCATATTCTGGGAACTTCCCTATTGGAAGGACAACTTGCTAAGACACAACCTGAATGTCATGCACACAGAAAAAAATTTCTTTGACAATGTCTTCAACACAGTTATGAATGTTATTGGTAAGACAAAAGATAATGAGAAAGCAAGAAAAGATTTACCTTTGTATTGTGGACGAAAAAACTTAGAGTTGAAGGTGCAAGGTAACGGCCGATTATTTAAACCGAAAGCAAATTACACCATGTCAAAAGACGAGGCAAGAATAGTGTGTGGATGGATCAAGGAGCTTAGAATGCCAGATGGATATGCTTCTAACTTGTCCAGATGTGCCAATGTTCAGAATGGTACTATTCAAGGGTTGAAGAGTCATGATTGTCATGTATTCATGGAGACTTTCATCCTTGTTGCGTTCAGTTGTTTGCCAATGCACGTGTTAAATCCACTGATAGAAATTAGTAACTTCTTTAAAGATTTGTGTTGCACGACACTAAAGGAGAATTCCCTTAAAAAGATGGATGAAAATATCCCAATTATTCTCTGCAAATTGGAAAGAATATTCCCTCCTGCATTCTTTGATTCAATGGAGCATATTCCAATTCATCTAGCATATGAAGCTTGGCTTGGGGGACCGGTGCAGTACAGGTGGATGTATCCATTTGAAAGGTTTATGGGAGAATCCAAACGTTTAGTTAAAAATAAAGCTAGAGTAGAAGGCTCAATTTGTGCAGCTTACTTGCATAGAGAGACAACGTATTTTTGTTCACATTATTTCAAAAACTTCATGTTATCCCCCACTCATGTCAGAAATGAAATGCAATGAAAATTTGAACCACGTGAAGGTGCATTATCAGTTTTCCGACAATCAGACCGTCACGCAGGGAAAGAACTCACACATTGGTTAACTGATGCTGAATTCAATTCTGCTCATGTCCATGTCTTAATTAATTGCAGTGAAGTTAAGTCGTACCTTGAGTATGTCATCATCCATCTGTTATCTTTCCAACAACACAATTGTTATACACTAATGAACTTCATTTATACCAGCTCATTTCTTGTTGCTGAGCAAGTCGCAGAAGGAAATACTTCTGCTAGAATACACTCTGAGTTTCCCCATTGGTTTAGAAATCAGGTCTGTAGTTTTTCCTACCTTTAGAAATCGGTTATTTTGACTCTTGCTTTTATAATTTTTTTAGTGTCTTTGTAGGTTTTTAATCAGGCATTAACTCGCACAGTTCAAGAGTTAAGACATCTCTCGAATTGGCCAATGACATGTGTCAAACAATGACACACTTACTTCACCAATGGTTACAAATTCCATACACATGAATGGTCTAAAGGAAAGAAAACATCTAATTGTGGTGTGTATGTCAAGGGCCTAACAGAGGGTTGTTATGATGATTTCTACGGTATCATTCATAAAATATATGAGCTAGAGTACAACAGCACTACTTCTCCAAACAGAGTAGTACTTTTTTATTGTGAATGGTTTGATCCTTCGAGAGTTGGTACTAGAGTTGATCCACGGTATAATATTGTTGAACTCAACCAGAGATTAAGATATAGACCGTTTGATCCTTTCATTCTACCAACTAATGTCAGACAGGTTTATTATGTGCCATATCCACCATTCCGCAATATTGACAAGCGTAGTTGGGTCGTAGCAATACAAACCAAGCCTAGAGGTCGCATTGACTCAAATGAGGTTGAGGAAGATGTTTCCTACCAACTTGACCAAATGTCACAACCACAAGAAATTATTGAAGTTGAACGTATAACCGCATTGGTCGACCCTGATGGTGATGAAGATGACTTAGAAGCAACAATACAAGGTGATGAAGAAGAAGAGGAAGAAGAAGAAGAAGAAGAAGAAGATGATGATGATGATGATGATGACGACGAAGAAGAAGAAGATGATGATGATAATGACGATGATGAAGATGACGATCACGATGACGACGACTGAATGTTGGACATCTATTGTAGCAAATTGAACTATCATTTCAATAGAGTTATCTAAAATACCAGCTTAAAAGTTGTATGTAATTATTTATACATTGACTTTAAAAACCATTGATCCTTCGTTAATCATTTCTATTTTTTCGCTTTATTTGTAACCATTTCAATGCAGTAATGACAGGACAACGACAGGCACCAAAGTATGTACTTAGGGTGCCTGCTAGACTACCTACCACTATTGTCGGTAGTACATCACCTGTGGGGCCTCCTCCTACCCCTACTATACAGCCTCCTACCCCTGCAGTAGACCCTACTCCTACCTCTGCAATGGACCCTCATTCTACCCCTGCAGTACACCCTTCTACTACCCCTGCAGTAGACCCTCTTCCTCCTCCTGTGATTATAAGCCCCACTCCTCCCCCTGTGGTTATTACCCCCACTCCTCTCCCTGACCCTACTTCTATACCTTCCTCATCTGTTATACCGCCTTCTGAGACTGTCACACCATCTGCTGATCCAGATTCAAGTGGTGATGGTGAAGGTCTTGACCCGCCCCTCCATGATCGACCATGGATTGAGTCGTATGCTAAAGGGTAAGTTTTTAATATCTTGATAAAATTTGATGTTTAAACCCTATTGTAATTCAAATGACTTTTATTATGCAGGTTTATTCCATCTAGGGTTGCTTCCCAGGCCATCACACGTTCAATTAAGCAACAGTTTTTAAGTCCATGGCCTACTTGGGGAGCAATACCTGATTACGACAAAAAGCCATTTTGGGAGCGCTTTCAGGTGAACAATCAATTAAACTAATTGTCCCTCTTATATTTAGTATGTTCTGTAATCAATGTTTGTTCTCTTTAATGTTACAGATGAAGGTGCAGTGGAAACCTGAACATGAAAGTCATATACACAGAAATTTCCACATGAAAGCATCTCATCGGCTGTCAAAGATGTTTAGAGATGCCCGCAATGCAGGACAGCGCCCTTACTGGCTGGGTGATCAAATTTGGAACTCTTTATTGGCTCATTGGAATACAGTAGAGTTTCGTAATAAGTGTGCCAAAGCCCAGAGGAACAGAGCATCTGAAAGGGGTGGCACCCTACATACTGGTGGGTCGATCACCATTCATGAGCATGACATTCGTATGGTATAATTTCATTACTGCACTTTTTCTTTCATATATAAGTTATGTATTTTCTATTTCATATGTGCATTTCTAATTCTAAATTGTTACAAGCACAAGCTCTGGGTCGGGCGGTCCATGTTGATGAGGTCTTTGCACAGACTCATGTAAGGAAGGGCACTAATCAATTCGTTGATGAAAGATCTCGGAAGACTCATGTAAGCAAATAACAGTGTTACTATTACTAATTTTTCATTTATGTTATTCTATCATTCCCTAACATTGCTTTTAATGTTTCAACAGGAAGAATTTTCTACGAGACTTTCACAGGTTAGATCTGAACATGAGTCAGCTCCTACACCGGATGATGCCAGTAATGCAGAAGATGACATCCGTAGGACACAGTGCTGGATCGACATCGTTGGTGGGAAGAAAAAGGGACGAGTGTATGGTGTAGCACAACTTGCTGCAAACTATACAGCATCGAGAGGAGGTACTCTGAAGCACCAACCTTCTTCTTCCACCACTATTCCTGACGAGGTCGTTCTTCGCCTCACGCAGGCACTACAGCAACGTGACCAGGAAATCACTAATTTGAGAGCAGAGTTTACAAACTTTAAGGCCCTGGTCATGAGAGTGTTGCCTGGTACTTCACAGGATGAATTCAATATCCCTCCGACCCAGCCACAACCCTCCTCGTCACCCGTTGTCCCTCAACAGCCCACATCAGTCCAACCCACACCAGTCCAACCATCTATAGAGGAGCAGGATGATGAAGATGGCTCTGATGATAACTATGTACAGTATTAGTTTCATTTTGTTATTAGTTGTTATAGAAACAATTGGATATTACAACATTTGGAGTTTACATCATTTGGATGTTAGATCAGTTGGATGATTTGGATTTTAGAACATCATTATGTTACATTGTTATATGTTATTAATATGAATACATGTTCTATGGATTAATGGATGTTCTATGGATATTATTGATCAATGATTGCATCTTTGAGATGCACATTATGCAGGTGTGTATGTGCTTGAAAATTGTTATGCAGGTCTGTTTGTGTATGAAAATTGCTATGCAGGTCATTTGTTGGTTTCATAATAAATACAAATGTCTCTGACATCTCCCTCGAACTTACCGAAGGCTTTTGCCCTTCGGTAAATACCCACGTTCGCTAATTATCGAAGGCTTTTTCCCTTCGGTACTTACCGAGGGCCTCCGCCCTTCGGAAATTACCGAAGGCTTCTGCCCTTCGGTAATTACCGAAGGCTTCTGCCCTTCAGTAATTACCGAAGGCTTTCGCCCTTCGGAAATTACCAAAGGCTTATGCCCTTCGGTAATTACCGAAGGCTTCTACCCTTCGGTAAATGTTAGCGACAAGGGTATTACCGAGGGCTTTTTGGCCGTCGATAAGCCGTCTGTAAATGTCTTCTACGGACGGTTTTGGGCTTTTTCCGAGGGCTTTTGGCCTTCGGTAATGCCCTACTTTTTTGTAGTGTCACTTTCATCGAAGATCTTCGTCCTCCGCTAGGGTTTCTCCCTTCCTTTCACTTTTTCCTCCATTTTTTACCGATTAAGCCATTCACACTGATCATTCTTCACTTTCCCCGATTAAACCACCATTCCCACCGATTAATCGATCAATTTAGTGATTCCTCACCATTTTAGGGTTTTCCAGCTTTTAACCTTAGTTCCTTGAGTTCTTCTCTGATTCTGCCCTCAATATAGATCTTCGTCTCATTATTTCACCACGTTTTCTCTAGAGGAAGCCTCGAAGAGGAGCTTGCTTCACACTTTCCTCCTCTTCCTTAGAGCCTTTTCCATCAATATTGGAGTGTCTTGGGATACCAAGAGTGGGTGAAACTCGATTCTAGTAAGAGTAACAGGGTTACTTTGATTGAGTGGGTGATAATAGAAGGGGTGTGAATAATCGGTTCTAATCTTGTTGAAGATTCTAGTGGAACCCTCTAAGAGGTCTTAGAGGAGAACTAAAAATAACTCGGTGGAGTGAACCAGTATAAAAATAACTGTGTTTATTACTTCAACTTGTTAAACACCTTTCTTACAAATCCTATAGTAGGTTATTATCTTAACCAGTTATAATAGCTCTTATGACCAAAGCTTATTTTTATCAAAGAGCTATCTTTATCAAAATGCTGCAACAGATTTGACTAGATGATTGAAAAATATTTATTTGTCAAACTGTAGTTTGAATAGAACATTCAAGTCAACCGTTTAACAACTCATATAAATCTTTTAATCCTTGACAAGGTTATTAAAATATCTCTTTGGAAAAGGTTTTCCTATAACACTATTCAACCCCCTTCTAGTGTTTTTCAGGGACTTTAGAAGGGGTTAATAGTGTTTGTATGACTTTTCGTAAATGGCGTCTAATGAGTTTTCAAAGGAATAAAAAACAAAGATATGTTCAGATGGTGATGTTTCTAAAGGATTAGTAAAAGGCTTTAGAGAAAAAAGGCACTAAAACACAAATTTTATACTAGTTCACTTAACCTGAGCTACATCCAGTTCTCCCTTAGAAAATCTAAAGGGATTCCACTAACCTTATCAAATATTACAATAAGTTTAACCTCTCCAAGTTTACAACAAGTATTAGCACCACTCCTAGTTCACCTAGTCAAAGCGACTCGTCCAAGTATTATAAACCACTCTCGGTTTCCCTAGTCAATCCTAACTGGTTTGAGTTTACCCACTCTTGGTTGTTGAGTATTTTGACCACTCCTGGTTCCTAGGTATTATCAACTACTCTTGGTTCCCTAGTCTAACCTAACTAGAACAAGAATAATATGAGTTTTTTAATACAAAAACACTTGGTGTTTGATAATAAATACAGATTGAGTAAACTCTCATAAAGAGAATTAATAAAATATAATACAATATGTGAACTCATATGGTTTCTTCTCTTATGTTAAAGAGCATTAGAAGATATAAGCTCATAAAGTTCTTTCTCTCTTTTCTTCTCTTTTTTTCTCTTTTTTTCCTATTCTTTTTTTTTCTTTTTTCTTTTCCTCTTCTATTTTCCTCTTCTTTTTTCCTCTTTTCTTTTCGTCTTCTCTTTTCTTCTTCTCTTCCTTTCATTTTGGAAGCATTAGATGTTGTAGGCTTGGAGATAAAGTAGAAGGCTAGATGTGATGATAACTTTCTCTTCACCTTTTCTCTTGCTTCACTAAAAAATATTAAATTTTATTAGTTTTTTTTTTAACATTTTCGGCGATTTTAACCCCTGGAAAATACAGTTCCTGCTGTTACAAAAATTGTTGGGAAAAAAAGCATCGTTAACTATTATCGGCGGTTTTTTTTCTAACCACAGCTATTTCCAAGGGTTTTTGAGAAATTGCCGGTATTTGCAAAGGTTTTGATGAACCGTCAATATATGCAGAGGTTTTGAAAACCGCTGGAACTAACTAGGGTTTCGAAAACCGCTAGAACTTACCGGGCTTTCAAAAACTATCGAAACTTATAGGGTTTAAAAAACCATCGAAACCTACTAGGGTTTTAAAATCGCCGAAAATTCGATGCAAATAGTTTATTTTATTATGATAAAGACTCTTTAATATATCAATCACACAATCAAATAGTTTGAAATAATGCATTACATTTATACTTAACTACACCTTCTAATAAACTAATATATAAATTCATAAAGTTCTCTTTAAAACCTATGATCCAATAGGAACCTTATATAGTGACTGAAAAATTCCCACTAAAATTTTCTAATTTCTAACAATCCAGCAGAGTTGTTGGGTGAGCCCTTCTATTACGTTTGACATTATCTCTTTTTCTTCTTTGATGACCAGTGGTATCCTTGTAGGTAACCTTAAAACAATATAAACAAATATTAAGGATCAAAATTTAGTACCTTAAAACATAGCACATAATCTAGAAAAATGCCTAGTGAAAAATCGAACCTTACGCCCAAAACTCCAACTTCTCGTTATTTGTTTCGGCATCCAAAGCTTCAATCGAAGGATCATCTTTCTCATCCAATTATTGATGGAAAGTAACACTGGAGTTAGTTTTCTTTTGAAATGATCGAGGACTATAATACTTAACTGTCAAATATGTTTAGACAATAACCAAAATCTAAGAGTAAATAAGAACTAAAATCATATATATGTTAATAATAGTTATGTAGGAAGAAGGACATGTAATAACCACTTCAATAGTTATCTCTTCGTTTAGTTGAGCACACACCTAATATTGTTCTTATTTTTTCTCAACTAAAGTATAAATCTAAAATATTAGAATCTCCAAATCAAATTTAAAATAACACTAAATTAACACAAATATAAAAATGCACCAGAAAAGAGGAAATATAAAAATAGGGTAATAATATAACTAAAATACTTTAAGAATCCAAATATCATCCAAAAATCATAGTATTACATTGTCAAATATAAGTTTCTTATCATAGTCAAAACAACAATTACGTTAGTAGAAATAAAATAATGTAACCGAAAAATAAAATACGGTTAATACCATTATTGGTCCTAATTTTTGTTAGCTTTGTTCGAAATGGTCCTAATTTTTTTTTATGTTCAATGTAGTCCTAATGATTGTAATTTGTGTTCAATTTAGTCCTTTTTGCAAACGCTGTTTAAATCGTTAACGACCAAATGTCCAACTGTGTAATCAATGAATGACATGTCATTTAATGGCTGAGTGGACACATTAAGGCACAATGACATGAATTTTTGTTTTTTAGAAGTGATTTTCTTATATTAGGTTTTTTATCCAATTAAAGTCCTTGTGGGTGGCTACGTCAACATCCTCAACGCCGACTCTCTCTTATTCCTTCACAAGTTGCAAAACCCTTTCGCTCTCCTTCAAGTTTGAGACCAGCATCCATCATGGCGCCATGGCCAGAGACACCTTCTATGTGCTGTGTTAGGTGTGACTCTTGGGGTACTTTGGTGGTTGGTGGATAAAGTCCAATAAGATGTTAAACTATGGTTTTTTTTTCATTTTTCAGATGAGGGATGCGGCAAGACAATGTTTATGACGCTGAAGTTGGTTCTTTTTTAGAAGAAAGAAAGATCGAGCAAAACCAAGAACCCAAGAGTGGAAGGTCCTTTTTAGAGCAACTTTTTCTATTGACAATTCTAAGATAGAGAGAAAGAAAAGTTAAACTAGTATAAAGTAGATTTTCTTGTACCTGTGACATATTGCTCCTCTCTCAATTTATTGAAAAAGGTGAAGTTAATTCTAGCAATTGGTTTTGGATTTGCATTTCATGGATGAAATGTGATAATCATATTAGCTTGAACCAGACATTAACTAACACAAATAACATGGAAAAACATATATTCGAATACACAACAGTAAATTAGACTAGCAAGCTTGATTGGGTTCACATGGTCATCCCATCATTCACGGACCACAACTCTAACCTTCCTGCACAAATTATTCTCCCAAATCCCTATTATCCATCATCGTTCCAGCAAAGAGAAACCAAAATAGGTTCACCTCTTCCGATCCTTCCATTCTTTGTCTACACCGATAACCTATATCCACCCATCACCATCATCTTCAACAAAACTCCATCCCTTACCGCAACAATTAAAACCCTAACCAAAAATTCAAACCAATTTTGGTGGCAGGTGTAGCGGTTGAGCTTCAGCGAAGCTCGGAATAATACATCAACGCCTTTCTACGGCTTGTGATGAAATAAAAAAACAGAGAGAGATGAGGAGTGAATTCCAAAAACGAGGAGTGGCAGTCATCGAAGGGCGGCGACACTTCTGGCATCAGTAACGTGTCCGGCGACAGTCTTGGCCAGGCAGGGAGACCTACGATGATCCTGTTTGGACCCGAGGGGGTTGCTATCAATTTTAAAAAAGCCCTAATATAAGAAAATCACTCCAAAAAACAAAAATCCATGTCACTATGTCTTAAAGTGTCCACGTCGGCGTTAAATGACATCTTATTCACTAATTGCATAGTTGGATGATAACAGTTGAAAATACCGTTATCTGTGATGAGATTTTGATACTAGATGCACCCTTTTCTACTTAGAAACTTGCTTGAAATCATGTTTTTCTATTAAGTTGTGTGAATAAGAGAGTTAAGGTTGAACTTGATGATTTTATGACTAAATTCCCTTGTTTTGGCAGGAAATGAGATAATATGGAAGCAGAGCTGAAGTGCCAAGGAGATGGAGCTCAGAAAGATTTGAAAAAGCACTAGAAAGTTGGAACTCCCGAAGCTTGAGCGCCCTTTTTGGAGCCCTCAGCCCCAAAGCCTATCGCACACTGCCTGGGCGCCTTTTTTGAGGCGTTGAGCACCACTTTTCCCGAAGAACCACGGCTGCTTGCCCTCCGAGTGAAGCTGAGTGCCAGTTTTAGTATCGCAGCACGCCCGGGAGCCTTAAGTGTGGCGTTGAGCGCCTGCAAGATGGGTCTGAGCTTTGTTTCTATTGTGATTCTGCTCTATTTAAAGGACCCAGACGCCCTAGGTTTTGTATCTTTTGCAGAGGATGTAACACCCCAAATAATTTAAAGGGTATTACTGGTAGTAAAGACTAAATTAATTTGATATCTGATATAAACAATCAAACTTTATTTCAATTCTTCCAAAGTATAATTCCAAACTTACAAACTTTAAACAATATAGTCTTCACCACTTAACATAAATTCGAAATTAAACTTATAAGTCTTACACAACATTTTTTTTTCCAATGCAAATTTATTCTTTTTACAAAAATCCCTGAAATATTTTTCCCGCATCTCTCTCATCATCTCTAAGCATTTTCAACCGCATCTGCAACATTATCTGCTCACATATAACATGAGTTATATGATCATAGCATAAACAAATAAGGGTAAGCCAACCATATCATACAATCATTAAACTTACTTATAATATAAATGTTTCAATCATGTATTTCTGCAATCCACTATCCCGATGTCATTAATTCATTTTTTTTTCTTCACTTCTTCAAAATCATCTTTCTCATTTTCATAAACCTTACAAGTATACCATGCTTACTCATGAAGCCTTATGGTCAGACCGCTCTCTGCCTGCTTCCTTAAGCCTTACCTGTATATTATGTCTTACTTTCTGAAGCCTTATAGTCAGACCTCTCTCTGCCTGCTTCCTTAAGCCTTACCTGTATACCATGTCTTACTTTCTGAAGCCTTATGGTGAGACCTCTCTCTACCTGCTTCCTTAAGCCTTACCTGTATACCATGTCTTACTTTCTGAAGCCTTATGGTCAGACCTCTCTCTGCCTGTTACGGCAATAATCGATTATCACGTTCCAAAACAGAAAAGGGTGGTCGCCATAATAATCGATTATCACAGGGGATAATTAATTATCACTACTAGATTAATATTGTCCAAGGTTCAGAAATAATTGACTATCACTAAGGATAATCGATTATCATATTTTCTAAAAACCTATAACGGCCTAAAATAATCGATTAGCACTTATGATAATCGATTATTATTGGCAGTTGGGAGCATTCTTTTCATTTTCTGAATCCTAGCCTATATATACAACCTTCCTAAACCTTTAAGAGGTTACCTAAACTACTTGCGAGCACATATTAGTTTTGAGGAAGTTCTCTGAGTTTAAGTGTGAGTCCAATCAAGTCTTGTGAAAAGGAAAAGCTTGTGTTTAGTTCGTCTAAGGTTCAAACGATTCTCTTAAAGTTGATGGAGTTGGTTTCTTTCCATCGTGTGTCGAAGGAGAGTGTATTCTTTTCCTAATCTTTGTATTATTCTGATTCTAATCTGAAACTAAATTATAGTTAAAAGGTTAATCACTCTTTATAGTGATTAACGACTAAACGTAGAATCTGTTGATTTGAACCAGGATCAAAATCTTTTATATGATTTTCTCTTTTCTTATACTCTTTGTTTACAAATTGATCTATAAAATTACTGAAAAATAATTATATATTTTAAAAGAACCAATTCACCCCTCCCCTTTTGGTTATTGACTGATTTCACGCTTTCGAAACATTTCGTTGCGCGATACAAATCTCAACATAGAACATTGTGACGAGTGTTCGTAAAGTATTGAAGAGCTTTTGCAGTTGTCTCCTCTATTCCCTTTATCTCTATCATCAACAATGTGGAATTGCTCCATGGCATGTATTTGGCCATAATTCCAGCCTGCAAACAAAAACTATTTCAATCATTTCTTCACATTTACAATCAATGCACATGTCTAGTTTCCCTTTTTTTAACGTAAAAGATACTTCTCAACCAAAACCTCTGCATTGTATTGCATTTGGGTGTAAAACTCATAATAACTTTAGTGCGATCAATGATCAATTACATATCAGCAATCACTTTTCTCAACATACAATATTCTAATCTAAACACAAAGGCAAATACATACCAGAATGCATGATATATCAATATTATAATCTTCAATTTGTATACTAGCACCTTTTCCTTCATACAACCAACAACTATAAGTGATTAGGAAATGTTACCAATATACAGTGAAGTTAATTCCAGTAGATGATTCCCCATTGACATTAGACGAAAGTATGGATCTCTTCATGTTCATCCTTGGTAATGGTAAGTTTCCACAACCTTGCATTTATTTTTTCATGGGAATTGTTACTTCCAATAGCACTGAAAGCACCTTCCTCAAATTGTAAGCGGCGTCTTCCAACATCATGGTACTTCATAGTGGCCTACAGTGATTGTAGTAATTATTATTACATATCACAACAAAATCTTCATAGACTCGAAAAAAAAATGTAACTTCCAGACTAGAAAACCTAAGTACATCTCTTATGATTGATTGATTGCTTAATGCTGAAAATCAAACCCTCGTCTGAAGTCCAGGTTGCCTCCTACTTCTTCCTTATTGTCTTATTTTCACCAATTGTGTTTATATTATGAGAAACTCTTTAGGTGTTAAATTCATGTCATTTTTTTTCATTGGCGGGAATAATTGCCAGGAACGTTGAGCCTGTCATACTACTATATTTGGTGAATTGGCGCTGCAAACAAGAAAGGCACAAAGTTTACGGCAAATTGGATGACCTAATTGAAAAATAGATGAGGATTTATTTAGGTTTTGAGAAAATAGGTATTACAAGTCAAAGCTAGAAGTGCACGATACTTTACTATTAGGGGTGGAGCTTGAAGCTTCCTTTTACTCTAAGGACTCACTTTTGCTCTTTGTTCCTCTAGGCTTCTTCTTGTCGCCGACATCATCGTTCTCGGTGTCACCATGGTTAGGGATGTGAGATGCAAAGAGAAGTAATTGAGATGCGAAGCTATGGACGCTTGAAGTGAAGCTACGGAGGCGCGAATTGAAGTCTAAGGGCAGTGGAAAAGATGAAAATGTGGAGAAGATGAAAACATGAATTCAAATCACGAAGAAGTAGGGTTGCAAAAATTATTTGCAATTCTGACGGTTTCATTAAAAAATTGCAAGAAAATTTTTCCAAATAAAAAAATAAATTAATCTTAGTTGCGATTTTTATGATGAATCACCGGAAATTTTTTTAAAAAAGGAAAAATAAAATATAGTTGTGGTTTTTATTTAAAGTCACAGAAAATTGCCCATGGTTTTTAATATCGTCAAAAAAAAAACCTCCACTATAATAAATTATTTTTGTAGTGCTTGAGCTAGCTTTCATAATTTCTTTTGGGTTGAAGACAATTGGACGATATAAGCATTGAGATGAAGTAGAGCTGATGATGATCTTTCTTAAACATATTCTTCTTCGTTTTCTTCCTACTTTCACTCTTTTATATTTCACCTTTTCACTCTTCTTATCTTTTTAGTTGATCTTCTTTCTATAGACTTTCTTGAGAGATTATCATTGTGCAGCGAGTAGATTTCAAGAAAGGATTCATAGCTCTTTTTGATAGCTTGATCAAACTTAAGTCTAATATGTAGGGCAACAGTCCCTTCATAAATGTAGCTTGTACGATCCTTCTTGGTTAGATGCTTTTAAAGACTCCTTCTTACTTCTCCATGTTTCTTTATTTAAAGCTTTTGGACAAAGCTTGGTGTTGTCTTCCTCATCCACTTGCATCTCTATAATGCATCAGGAACACCTACAATGTCATATACTCCCGTATAACCAAAGAGTCATACGATCATCTCACAAACACAAACATAACAAACAACAGTAAGCTACCATTAAAGCAACTCAAAATGTAAAAACAGTAATAAATATAACATATCAATCCAAACATCTGAACAACATTACCATCACTAAGCATGTAGGACTATTGTTTATCTCTTGTACCCTACCACACCTACATATTCTTTCAAATAGGATGGTTCGATTCGTCTCGTCCTCACGTGTAAAGGACCCGTTTCCCTACTCCTCATGGACTTAAAAGTAAAAATGATGACAGATTGCACATTGGGCACTATAGTCAACAACAGGCCAGAGTCAAGGTACCATACAACCACCATAGTAATCATCAATGATAAACGAGAGTCATCCAAAACAAACACAAAACATGGAAACTAGCTCAGCACAGCTTGACACACCACCCAAGTGCTCTGCCACCAAGTCCATCAGCTTGACCAACGAAGCCCCTCTATTAATCGATTGAAAATACTCGTAATCGATTACACTCCTATTTTTTATAAATAAATTCTCCTGATAATCAATTAAAGGCAACTTGTAATCAATTTACAGCTACAGGTAACACGAATAAAACTCCTTTGTAATTGGTTATCATCACTATGTAATCGATTGCAATAATTGGAAATTGAAAGTCGTTTTACATTCCAACGACTTCAACGTTACATAATTGATTACCATTTCTCGTAACCAATTACCACTACAAAAAAGAAGGGCATTACCGAAGGCCAGAAGCCCTCAGAAACAGCCCAAAACCGTCGGTAAAAAGTAATTACAGACGGCTTATCGACGGTCAAAGAGCCCTCGGTAAATCTCTTGTCGCTAACATTTACCGAGGGCTTCCGCCCTTCGGTAATTACCGAGGGCCAAAAGCCTTCGATAATTACCGAGGGCCAAAAGCCTTCGGTAATTACCGAGGGCCAAAAGCCTTCGGTAATAACCTAACGTGGGTAGTTACCGAAGGCCAAAAGCCTTCGGTAAGTGATGGACAAATTTATGATCACCAAAATATGATGTCACAAACTTGTTGAACAATCGGCAAGTATGACCGAATCGTTTCAAGTAATAAACTCGGTAAGACCAAGTATCGTTCTCCCAAAGGACTCACGGCCTAGTTTAGTTATATGATTTGTTGATTAGCTAAGATTTAAGAACAAAATAATTGGATTTTACTATGCAAAAGACGAAAATAAATATGTATGCATGAGGTTTTGATCAATGGCAAAAGCAAAAGACAAGCACTTTCAATGAAATATATGGATGAATATGTTGTTGGGGGTCAATTTCATCTCATCTACTCTCATATATTTTAGGAATTCAACATTCAAATCATCATTGTTAATCCCACTCTCTAAATTACCTTGTCAAGAAGGCCTGTCCCTAATTACGAGTTCATACGATTCCTAGCATTCCTAATAATTAGTTCTCTTAGCACAGGAGCTTAACGACAACCAATATAATATTGGGAGAGATTCCCCGAATCTAGACTTCCCCGTACGTTCCCGTATCGACAAAATCAATAATCATGCATTGAATGAGTTAAACAAAGCAAGCATTAAGCAAAGAGGAAAAACCCTAACTAATGATGAAAGAAAGCATAAATCTTAGATTAAGATGCAAGCACAAATTCCATATATGAGAGCTTCAAAAGATTACATTGATTCCCCAACAAACATACAAGGTTTAGTTCACCATATTCATGGTGAACCTAGATGAACAATAATGAAAGAATGAAAGATAAAACCCTAGAAAGGTGAAGAGGTAGCCTGAGTATCCAAGATCCTCCTTCAAAGGGGTGGAAGAGAGAGTGTTTGCTTCGTTTCGGCCAAAGATACCAAACCCTAAGACATCTAGGTCTTTAAATAGGACATAAAAATAATAGAAAACGGGTCCATGCCCAAATAGATCATAAAATCGCATAAAACTGGCCCAAAACTCGTCTGGTTGACTTTTTTCGTATTCTGGTTGACTGGTTGACTTTTTGGTTGACTGGTTGACTTTTCTGGTTGACTGGTTGACTTTTCTGGTTTTTGGTTGACTTTTCTGATTCCATCTCTCTCCTTCTTCACTTCTTTCACTAAATTCACCTTAAAACCTGCACAAAAACACTGAAATCAAGCATAAACCTATCCAGCTCTTTTATTTCTGAAAATATGGATAAAAGCATGATTTCAAGCTAGTTTCTAAGTGTAAAGGTTGCTTTTTGTGTCAATTTTAGGCATGAAAATAACAGTTTTTCAACTGTTATCACAACCCCAAACTTAGAACTTTGTTTGTCCTCAAGCAAACAAGATGTAACTCAATCTTCAACCAATTCATATGATGGTTCACTCATTCAAAAATCCTCTTTTTCAAGATAAGTAACAACTTCACTCAAACTTATGACCAAGAGTTCAATCAAGATGTGCACATGCTTTAGTGTTCACAAAGTCATTTAAATTCCAACAAATGCTATTTTTCATGAATGATCAATCAATTAAGCATGGATGTTCATGTGCTTATGGAATATTTCCTCACTAGGTAAAGTGTTTCACTCACACACAAGTGTATAAGAGGTAATCACTCATTCACTCTACTATCACAATGTCACATGAATCAACTTTGCCTTTCATTTTACCACAATCAAAAACATTCACAAGCATGCATCATCACAAGGACTTTTCAATGACTTATAATGTGGCTGGGCTAACAAGAAAATTGGTTTTTCTGGATCACAAAATCCTTGAGTTAAGAGAATCATAACAACACAATTATGCTTATTCTTCCCAACTTGCCTTTGCATTTGCATTGAGCTTTGCTTCTTTTTCTTTTCTTTTCTTTTTCTTTTTTTTTTCTTTGCATATTCTTACTTTTTAGCTCTTAGCTCAATGCTTTTCCTTTTTCATGTTTTCCCAACAACCCCAAACTTGAACATTTAACAATACCACACAAGATCTTCTACTTAACTCAAGGTAAAGATTTTCAATCAAGGGTTTCAGTGTATGTTCAAGGCTAAGGGTTCAAAGGATAGAACACAAAGTGTTCTCTTTTAGTGGGCTAACTTTATGAATTTGGCCAATAAAAAGGGTTCCAACAAACGGCCTTGATCACATGATGCAAAACAAGCAATTGATTCAATCATAGAAAACCTGGGCAAAGTCATTCATGCTTTCAAAGTAATAGCATTCAATCATACCAAAAACTCTGGAGCTCAAAACCTCACATATAAGCTCATTCACATTTGACATACACATCCTGCTTAATTTCACAATCACAATCATGATATCCTGCATTTGTTCACAAAGCTTGTGAATCACCTGTATAAGCATTTTAATGTGCACATCTATCTCAACATCAATCAATCAATAAGCATCATTCAGCATTACTTATCACAAAATCACAGTTAATAGCAAACCATCATCAAACCAGGTGTCCAATAGAGTACATCAAACCCTAATCTAAAAAAAAAACAAATAGGTTCAGAAAACTTAAACCACAAAAGCATAAGCATATGATAGCATTCATCAGTAAATGCTATCTCAGCTCCTCATCAATCTGAGCTGTCCTCTGTATCTTCCTCTTCTTCCTCATCTTCTTCTTGGATCCTATAATCTTGATCCTTTTTGTCCGATGAGGAGGCCATCCCTGCATCAAACATAATTCACAAAACCACAAGATACATTGTTAAGCATTAGTAAACCACAATGAAGAAATCAACCCCTTCAATAATGCTCTCTCCCAACCCCAAACTTAGATGGAAAACTAGTGAGCAAGTGAGTGGAAGGGAGATTTTCTAAAGAGGGATGAGGGAAAAGTTGTAGAGAACCTTTGAAAAGGTATGTAGGAGTGTGTGTGCAGAGAAGAGCCTGAACATATGAGCAAATGCGCAGCCTAGGGTATAAAAATACCCTAATGGGCTCGGATCCCGCTAAGGGGAAACTAAAGCCCATCTGCAAGAGTACCGCTCAACGGTAAGTTACCGTTCAGCGGCACTTTCGTGATGTGCTCTTCTCCTTCTTTTCTTAACCTACGTGCCTCCTAGACATGCCCCTCACTTGTTCCCTGTAATTCAATGTTCATAATACTTATGCAAACCCTATTGTGTAACTAAAATGAAACAAACAAAAACAATCAGTCCACTGGGTTGCCTCCCAGGTAGCGCTTGTTTAACGTCACGAGCCTGACCCAAAATCCACCAACACCCATCAGTAGGTGTTACCATACTTACCTACACCCATCAGTAGGTGCAAAAT
Source organism: Vigna umbellata (assembly GCF_029865625.1). NCBI lineage: Eukaryota > Viridiplantae > Streptophyta > Magnoliopsida > Fabales > Fabaceae > Vigna > Vigna umbellata. The sequence goes on along the minus strand of NC_142168.1, from coordinate 52,167,665 downwards.
TTTCTCACCAACACCCATCAGTAGGTGCTTCAAACTTAGCATCCTTCAGTAGATGTTATGTCAAACTAGCATCCTTCAGTAGATGCTATCTCCAAAAATAATGACAAAGTAATGTTCAACAAATTAAAAATTTACAAACCAAAGAAAAATTAAAAAGTTCTTAAATCCACTGGGTTGCCTCCCAGCAAGCGCTCTTTTAACGTCATTAGCTTGACCCAATAAAGCTCATGTTCCATCTTCTTTTTCTTCTTTCTACTGAACTTCTTCAGAAATTTGACCAAACCGGGAACCTGTTGCAGTGTCTCAATCATAGGAACTTTAATCTCCAATTTCTTGAAGATTTCCATAAAGCGCTCAAATTCCTTCTTCCTATGATACTTCTTTGGATGAGCTAAGAGGTTTTTCATATGATTCTTTCTTTTTTTCTCTCGTCCTCTTTTTCTTTTCTCTCACTTTCTTTTTTTCTTTTCTTTTTCTACTCACTTTCTCAATCTTCACACAAATTTTCTCTTCTCTCTCTTTTCTCTCTTCTTTTTCCAACTCAACTTTTTCAACATTTACACTCACTAGCACTTCACACTCTTCTCTGGGGTTAACCTCAATATTAGCCCCCAAATTTCTATGTGGCCTTTCTTCCACCTGTTTGGTGATCTGCCCCATCTGAGTCTCTAAATTTTTGATAGCAGCTTCAGTGCGCTTTTGGGTAGACTCAGTTTTTTGTATGAAATTGTTGAGAGTTTCCTCCATCCTCATGGACCTTTCATTAAGCATAGATAACTGTTGCCATAAGGTGGGTTGTTGCTGCTGCTTATTATATTGACCAGCTTGCCCAGTTTGCCCTTGACCAATACTTGGGTGAGGTTTCCACCCCTGATTGTAGCTTCCTTGACGGTACTGATTGGTCATGTAGTTTACATCCTCTACGGCTTCAACTGGAAAGGCACATTGACCATTGATATGGTCGCCTCCACACAATTCGCACAACTGGGTTTGTACCTATGCAGCAGTTTTCAACTGTTTGGGTAATTGTGCAAGAGTTTTAGTCAGAGTCTCCAACTGTTGAGTTAGAATTTTGTTTTGAGCTAGCAGGGCATCATGTGTCTGTAATTGGAGGATTCCTTTTTGCATAGGAGTTCCTCTCTCACTGTGTAGCTCATTATCACTAGTAGCCATGTTTTCTATAATCTCTGTTGCTTCCTCTGGAGTTTTCCATTTAATATTGCCTCTAGGTCTAGCTATACTGTTAAAGTGCTGAGGTCCAACTATATTGGTGTAGTCAGCAAGAGTTCTTCTAACATTGTTGTTCTCCATATTTTCTATGCTATGAACAGAACCTTGTGGTGGTGATTGTAAGAGAGTTTCTGGAGAAGGGAAAAGTTCTCTAGATGTTCGGATTCTTCTCCTCCGTCTACTCTCGTCTAGACCTTCAAGCAGAGGTTCTGTTGTTTTCTTGCTCCTTGTTCTAATTGCTTCCTGCATGCACAAGAAAATAAAACCCTAGAAAAGATTTGTTAGCACAAAAAGATATAGGAGAAGATATAGATTCAGAAGATAAAAGATTCAGGGAATAAGATAAAATAATATAAAATAAAATAAAATAAAATAAAATAAAATCTAATCAAATCAAATAAAATAAAATAAAATAAAATAAAATAAAATCTAATCAAATCAAATAAAATCTAATCTAATCAAATAAAATAAAATAAAATCTAATCTAATCAAATCAAATAAAATCTAATCTAATCAAATAAAATAAAATAAAATCAAATCAAATCAAATAAGATAAAATAAAATCAAATCAAATCAAATAAAATAAAATCAAATAAAATAAAATCAAATAAAATCAAATAAAATAAAACCAAATCAAATAAAAACCGATAAAATAAAAACAGAAAATAAAAACAGAAATTCAAAATTAAAGTCAAATATAATCAATAATCACACAAATTAACCAGTTAAACCAGAGTCCCCGACAACGGCGCCAAAAACTTGATGGACAAATTTATGATCACCAAAATATGATGTCACAAACTTGTTGAACAATCGGCAAGTATGACCGAATCGTTTCAAGTAATAAACTCGGTAAGACCAAGTATCGTTCTCCCAAATGACTCACGGCCTAGTTTAGTTATATGATTTGTTGATTAGCTAAGACATAAGAACAAAATAATTGGATTTTACTATGCAAAAGACGAAAATAAACATGTATGCATGAGGTTTTGATCAATGGCAAAAGCAAAAGACAAGCACTTTCAATGAAATATATGGATGAATATGTTGTTCGGGGTCAATTTCATCTGATCCACTCTCATATATTTTAGGAATTCAACATTCAAATCATCATTGTTAATGTCACTCTCTAAATTACCTTGTCAAGAAGGCCTATCCCTAATTACGAGTTCATACGATTCCTAGCATTCCTAATAATTAGTTCTCTTAGCACAGGAGCTTAACGACAACCAATATAATATTGGGAGAGATTCCTCGGATCTAGACTTCCCCGTACGTTCCCGTATCGACAAAATCAATAATCGTGCATTGAATGAGTTAAACAAAGCAAGCATTAAGCAAAGAGGAAAAACCCTAACTAATGATGAAAGAAAGCATAAATCTTAGATTAAGATGCAAGCACAAATTCCATATATGAGAGCTTCAAAAGATTACATTGATTCCCTAACAAACATACAAGATTTAGTTCACCATATTCATGGTGAACCTAGATGAACAATAATGAAAGAATGAAAGATAAAACCCTAGAAAGGTGAAGAGGTAGCCTGAGCATCCAAGATCCTCCTTCAAAGGGGTGGAAGAGAGAATGTTTGCTTCGTTTCTGCCAAAGATACCAAACCCTAAGACATTTAGGTCTTTAAATAGGACATAAAAATAATAGAAAACGGGTCCAGGCCCAAATAGATCATAAAATCGCATAAAACTGGCCCAAAACTCGTTTGGTTGACTTTTTTCGTATTCTGGTTGACTGGTTGACTTTTTGGTTGACTGTTGACTTTTCTGGTTGACTTTTCTTGTTTCTGGTTGACTTTTCTGATTCCATCTCTCTCCTTCTTCACTTCTTTCACTAAATTCACCTTAAAACCTGCACATATGATCACCAAAATATGATGTCACAAAGTTGTTGAACAATCGGCAAGTATGACCGAATCGTTTCAAGTAATAAACTCGGTAAGACCAAGTATCGTTCTCCCAAAGGACTCACGGCCTAGTTTAGTTATGTGATTTGTTAATTAGCTAAGACTTAAGAACGAAATATTTGGAGTTTAATATGCAAGACAGAAAATAAACATGTATGCATGAGTTTTGATCAATGGCAAAAGCAAAAGACAAGCACTTTCAATGAAATATATAGGTGAATATGTTGTTGGGGTTCAATTTCATCTTATCCACTCTCATATATTTTAGGAATTCAACATTCAAATCATCATTGTTAATGCCACTCTCTAAAGTACCTTTCAAGAAGGCTTCTCCCTAATTACGAGTTCATACAATTCGTAGCATTCCTAATAATTTATTCATCAAGTTTTTGGCGCCGTTGCCGGGGACTCTGGTTTAATTGGTTAATTTGTGTGACTATTGATTATCTTTGACTTTAATTTTGAATTTTTGTTTTTATTTTCTGTTTTTATTTTTTCGGTTTTTATTTGATTTGGTTTTATTTTATTTGATTTTATTTGATTTTATTTTATTTGATTTTATTTTAGTTGATTTGATTTTATTTGATTTTATTTGATTTGATTTGATTTGATTTTATTTTATTTTATCTTATTTGATTTGATTTGATTTGATTTTATTTGATTTGATTTTATTTTATTTTATTTTATTTTATCTTATTTTATTTTATTTTATTTTATCTTATTTTATTTTATTTTATTTTATCTTATTTTATTTTATTTTATTTTATCTTATTTTATTTTATTTTATTTTATTTGATTAGATTATATTTTATTTGATTTGATTAGATTAGATTTTATTTTATTTTATTTGATTTGATTAGATTAGATTTTATTTTATTTTATTTTATATTATTTTATCTTATCCTCTGAATCTTTTATCTTCTGAATCTATATCTTCTCCTATATCTTTTTGTGCTAACAAATCTTTTCTAGGGTTTTGTTTTCTTGTGCATGCAGGAAGCAATTAGAACAAGGAGCAAGAAAAAACAGAACCTCTGCTTGAAGGTCTAGACGAGAGTAGACGGAGGAGAAGAATCCGAACATCTAGAGAACTTTTCCCTTCTCCAGAAACTCTCTTACAATCATCACCACAAGGTTTTGTTCATAGCACAAAAAATATGGAGAACAACAATGTTAGAAGAACTCTTGCTGACTACACCAATATAGCTGGACCTCAGCACTTTAACAGTATAGCTAGACCTAGAGTCAATGCAGCTAATATGGAGGTCAAACCAGCACTGATTCAACTGGTGAAAAGCAACCAATTTAATGGGTTATCTCATGAAAGCCCATATCAGCACCTCACTACCTTCAATGAGATTTGCAACACAGTCAAAATTAATGGGGTGCCAGACGAAGCTATCAAACTTAGCTTGTTTCCTTTCTCATTGGGAGGCAATGCTAAGCTTTGGTTGAATTCTTTCCCAGAAGAAAGTTTCACAGAGTGGGAAGCAGTGGTCACAAAATTTTTAAACAAGTACTTCCCACAATCTAAGGTGACAAAGGACAAGCAAGAGATTTCTTCATTTAAGCAGGGTATGGAAGAATCACTGGGGCATGCATGGGACAGATACAAAAGCTTGCTAAGAAAAACACCCACGCATGGCTTTGAAGATCAGGAAGTAGTCTTAACTTTCCTTGGAGGGCTTGGTTCACAAACCAAGATGATGTTGGACGCCTTAGTAGGAGGCAATATTAAATGGAAAACTCCAGAGGAAGTAACAGAGATTATAGAAAACATGGCTACTAGTGATAATGAGCTACACAATGAGAGAGGAGCTCCTATGCAAAAAGGAGTCCTCCAATTACAGACACATGATGCCCTGCTAGCTCAAAACAAAATTCTAACTCAACAGCTGGAGACTCTGACCAAAACTCTTGCACAATTACCCAAAGAGTTGAAAACTGTTGCACAGGTACAAACCCAGTTGTGCGAATTGTGTGGAGGCGACCATATCAATGGTCAATGTGCCTTTCCAGTTGAAGCCGTAGAGGATGTAAACTACATGACCAATCAGTACCGTCAAGGGAGCTACAATCAGGGGTGGAAACCACACCCAAGTATTGGTCAAGGGAAAACTGGGCAAGCTGGTCAATATAATAAGCAGCAGCAGCAACCCACCTTATGGCAACAGTTATCTATGCTTAATGAAAGGTCCATGAGGATGGAGGAAACTCTCAACAATTTCATACAGAAAACTGAGTCTACCCAAAAGAGCACTGAAGCTGCTATCAAAAATTTGGAGATTCAGATGGGGCAGATCACCAAACAGCTGGAAGAAAGGCCAAATAGAAATTTTGGGGCTAATACTGAGGTTAACCCCAGAGAAGAGTGCAAGGTGGTAGAGAGTGTTGATGATGAGAAAGTTGAGTTAGATACAGAAGAGAGAAGAGAAATAGAGAGCAAAAGCACTTTTCCTTTTCCAATCCATCAAGGGAAACAACTAGACTTCACAGAATTATTCAAAATGGTGGATAATGATGCACCTTGGGAACAGATTCTACAACAGATTACGGTTTACACTAAATCTAATGAAGAAATCTCTACAAAGAAAAGACGTAGAGATGATGAGGCAAAGGAGTGTATAACTGTTAAAAAAGAGTCATTCCCTCCTAAAGCAACAGATCCAGGCAGTTTTTCTATCCCTTGTACCATAGGGAAGAAAAAGGTGAAGAAAGCTTTTCTTGATTTAGGTTCAAGTATTAACTTGATACCTTACTCTTTACTGGAGCAAATCGGCAATGTTAATGTGAAACCTGTAAAGGTTAATCTAGTAATGGCCGATGGATCTTCAAAGGAGCCATGTGGGATTGCAGAGGACATTATAGTTTGTGTTGGCAAACTTCAGTTCTTGGCAGACTTTGTGGTGATGAAGATGGAGACAGAGAAGATACCTATCATACTTGGAAGACCGTTTATGAAAATGGCCAGAGCTATCATTGATGTAAATGAAGGTATAGTAGTGCTCCAGGACAGAGAGGAGAGAGTGGTTGTAGACGTCTTCAAAGATGAGACGCAAGCACAGGAGGATGAAGCTAGTTATAAAGCTGCATTTCAAGATGCACCCATGACTAGCCGTAAAGATGAAAATCTCAAGGTTGCAGGTAACCATTGTTTGTTGTTTCAGGTACACAAGGAAGAAAAGATTGGAAGAGGAGGAGAAATTCCTGGTGACTGGGAGAAAAGAAGACTCCAACTTGGCACACCTGTAAGAATCAAGAACAAGTTGTGGGTTGTGAAGGGCTTTAAAGAGAAGGAGATGATAGAGATAGAGTCTCCACATTCTAGAAGGACCAAAACAGTTCACAGGAAACAGCTGAGGAGTTGGTGGAATGACAACATCAACTATAAAGAAGGAACTTGAGCTTTATTGGGTCAAGCTAATGACGTTAAAAGAGCGCTTGCTGGGAGGCAACCCAGTGATTTTAGAACTTTTAAATTTTACTTTGGTTTGTAATCTTTAAATCTGTTGAACATTATATTGCTAAACATAGCATCTACTGAAGGATGTTAGTTGGGTATAGTATCTACTGAAGGATGCTAAGTGTGTAACACCTACTGATGGGTGTTGGTGAGAAACTTTTGCACCTACTGATGGGTGTTGGTAAGTTTTTAACACCTACTAATGGGTGTTGGTGAGATTTTAAACACCTACTGATGGGTGTTGGTGGATTTTGAGTCAGGCTCGTGACGTTAAACAAGCGCTACCTGGGAGGCAACCCAATTGATTGATTGTTTTTGTTTGTTTTATTTTAGTTAGGGTTTGCATAAGTATTTTAAGCATTGAATTGCAGGGAACCAGTGAGGGGCATGTCTAGGAGGCACGTAGGATAAGAAAAGAAGGAGAAGAGCACATCACGAAAGTGCCACTGAGCGGCAACTTACCGCTGAGCGGTACTCTCGCAGATGGGCTTTGGTTACCCTTTAGCGGCACCCGAGCCCATTAGGGTATTTTTATACCCTAAACTGCGCAAATGCTTTTATTTTCAGGCTCTTCTCTGCACACACACTCTTACATACCTTTTCAAAGGTTCTCTACAACTTTTCCCTCATCCCTCTTTAGAAAATCTCCCTTCCACTCACTTGCTCACTAGTTTTCCATCTAAGTTTGGGGTTGGGAGAGAGCATCATTGAAGGGGCTGATTTCTTCATTGTGGTTTACTGATGCTTAACAATGTATCTTTTGGTTTTGTGAATTATGTTTGATGCAAGGATGGCCTCCTCATCGGGCAAAAAGAATACAAATTTATGATCACCAAAATATGATGTCACAAACTTGTTGAACAATCAGCAAGTATGACCGAATCGTTTCAAGTAATAAACTCGGTAAGACCAAGTATCGTTCTCCCAAAGGACTCACGGCCTAGTTTAGTTATGTGATTTGTTGATTAGCTAAGACTTAAGAACAAAATAATTAGATTTTACTATGCAAAAGACGAAAATAAACATGTATGCATGAGGTTGATCAATGGCTAAAACAAAAGACAGACACTTTCAATGAAATATATTGATGAATATGTTGTTGGGGGTCAATTTCATCTTATCCACTCTCATATATTTTAGGAATTCAACATTCAAGTCATCATTGTTAATGCCACTCTCTAAATTACCTTTCAAGAAGGCTTCTCCCTAATTACGAGTTCATACGATTCCTAGCATTCCTAATAATTAGTTTTTTTAGCACAGGAGCTTAAGGCAACCAATATACTATTGGGAGAAATTCCCCGGATCTAGACTTCCCCGTACGTTCCCGTATCGACAAAACCAATAATCATGCATTGAATGAGTTAAACAAAGCATGCATTGAGGAAAGAGGAAAAACCCTAACTAATGATGAAAGAAAGCATAAGTCTTAGATTAAGATGCAAGCACAAATTCCATATATGAGAGCTTCAAAAGATTACATTGATTCCCCAACAAACATACAAGGTTTAGTTCACCATATTCATGGTGAACCTAGATGAACAATAATGAAAGAATGAAAGAGATAGAAAAACCCGAGAAAGAGAAGAGGAGAGCTGTCACCATCTCCCAATCTACCCCAAGGGGTGGAAGAGAGAGTGTTTGCTTCGTTTCTGCCAAAGATACCAAACCCTAAGACATCTAGGTCTTTAAATAGGACATAAAAATAATAGAAAACGGGTCCAGGCCCAAACAGATCATAAAATCGCATAAAACTGGCCCAAAACTCGTCTGGTTGACTTTTTTCGTATTCTGGTTGACTGGTTGACTTTTTGGTTGACTGATTGACTTTTCTGGTTTCTGGTTGACTTTTCTGATTCCATCTCTCTCCTTCTTCACTTCTTTCACTAAATTCACCTTAAAACCTGCACAAAAACACTGAAATCAAGCATAAACCTGTCCAGCTCTCTTATTTATGAAAATATGGATAAAAGCATGATTTCAAGCTAGTTTCTAAGTGTAAAGATTGCTTTTTGTGTCAATTTTAGGCATGAAAATAACAGTTTTTCAACTGTTATCAGTAAGTTGGAGGCAGATCTAATTCACAATTGTATTTCTTATGAAACCAAACTGTTCACAACACAAACAAACCTGCATAACAGTTTTCAAGCACATACAGACCTGCATAATGTGCATCTGAATAATGCAATCATTGATCAAAATCCATAGAACATCCATTAATATTTAAAACATATAACAATGTAACATAATGATGTTCTAACATCCAAATCATCCAATTGATCTAACATCCAAATGATGTAAACTCCAAATGTTGTAATATCCAAATGTTTCTATAACAACTAATAACAAAATAAAACTAATAATGTACATAGTTATCATCAGAATGTTCCTCATCATCCTGCTCCTCTATAGATGGCTGGACTGGTGTGGGTTGGACTGATGAGGGTTGGACTGCGTGAGGCGGAGAACGACCTCGTCAGGAGTAGTGATGGAAGAAGAAGGTTGGTGCTTCAGAGTACCTCCTCTCGATGTTGTATAGTTTGCAGCAAGTTGTCCTGGATGGAAGAAGAAGGTTAGGCATCACTTTGCAAACCAAATCCATGCACTAGAACAAGTACTAGTTTAAATTAACAGACACAGCTGAAAGATTCTAAGAATCTTGTTCATGTGAGTATTACTTTCAACTTACAAGAAAATGAATTGTTTCAAAGTGAGCAACATGTTTAATTTAGTATCTTGTTTTCCTAACCAGAATGAATTGTGTTATGTCAACATGGTTGATTCTTTTATTTTTGGATAATAATTTTGGTTGTATGTACATAAAGAGAACTCTTTTTACTTGAATGACTTCTTTAATCTATATGTCTTATGATTATATATATATATATATATATATATATATATATATATATATATATATATATATATATATATATATATATTTCTCTTTTTGAATGAAAAAAAATTGTGATTAAATCGTAATGGTTTTCTAGTACTTACTTGCTTAGTGATTACCATAATAATTTGGGAAGCAAAGAAGAACATGGTAGGGGAAAATTAATATAAATTTAACATATAAAATGAGGATAAGAATTTTAGAACAAGTTTAATGTTAAACCCTCATTTCCTAAAGTGATGTTTGATAGAATCAATTGATTAATTATTTAAAAATTAAAACTAATTTTACAAAAGTTACACAAATAAACAAAAGTCTTCTTCTCAATATTTACATGTTGGTAATATAAAAATTCTGCACTCTTAATCAACCACAAATTAATTGTCACTGATAACGCCTTCACAAAATTTAATATTAGAAAACTATATAAACAAATTAATTTTCTTAATTTCTTCAATCAAACCTACCTGTACTTAGCTAGCTATAGCTTTTTCCTTCTTTTATTTGGAAACTTTGCCTTATAAATTATAGTCTTCATCAGAAGGTTGAATCTGGTTTTTTGAATTTTTGTGAAAGGTACAACATGCATATATATTTATATATTCTGGGTGATTGATTGGTGTAGCATCCAATACAAAAGCTACTTGGTTGGTGTACCTTTTTCACTTTTAATTCAGCTATACACACATATATAAAAGGCTACACCGACACAGTTAGAGACATTAAATTTGCAGGAAAGAGACAGGTTAATTAAGGAACATATATATATGTAGAGAATTCCATGCATATATATATATATATATATATATATATATATATATATATATCATATTTTATATATGTTTTTGTTGATTTCTTTTTGTTTCATACTTCTGTACAAAAAAAGGACATCTTAATCTCTGAGTACTGAGAATCTGTGAATAGTATAGAACTCAGTTTGAAAGAAGACTTTGCCAATAAAAGTTAATGAAAAAAGTTCAAAAAATGGTAAAGGTGGGGCCAAATTCGTTGTCATGAACTAGTAATCTACTAACATTAACAGTAAAACAGACCCAAAGTAATAATGAATGATCAAACTATATATGACTATGACAAGGCCTTTCCACTCAGAATAGACCCTGCCATCCACCCAAAATGTTCTTCATTTCTTTTAGCCTATGTTTGGTACATTCTAGTTTTAATTTAAAACAGATTAATTAAGATTAATAGTAGTGCTCAATTATATTCAACACAACACAGATATACCTGGCAGCTTTCCAGGTTTGCATAAAGGAATAAACTTGGCACCAATGCCTAACGCAATTGAGGAACCAAAAATGAATCCCCTAACTTGAAGTTGAAGCAGAACAAAGTTACTCTCACTCAGTTCTTACCCAAAATAAAGCTTAAACAGTCATTCCCCTTACATTGACTAAGAAAAACAGTTCAACATATATATAATGAGGACTAAGATACAGTGATGTGTACAGTTTGGGCGTTGTACTTCTTGAGATGTTAACAGGGATGGAACCAAATGATAACAGTATTCCAGAGGGTGCCCACATTGTCACATGGGTTAGCAACGAAATCAAAGAGAAAAGAAGGGAATTTACATTTATCCTTGATCAGCAACTAGAATTGCAGAGTGGAAAAAGAACCTGAGATGCTTCAAATTCTAGGAGTGGCTCTCCTCTGTGTGAATCCATCACCACAAACATAGCCATGGTTGTGAATCCAAAAGCAACAGTTCACTGTTCAAGTTTTTCCATATCATGTGAACCTTTAATAATAGAATCAACATCTTCTTCTTCTTCTTAGCCATCAATTTCATTACTAGATTTGTTAATTTTTTTTTCAACCCACAAATTATTTGTATAGATTAGTATTATATGGATTTCGATCCTTATCTTTAGGAGATATGATCTTGTTAGAAAGAGAAAGGCACAAAAATAATTGGTGGATTCTGCTTGTGTTGCACTAAAATCCATGAAGAAATGCTCCAGGACTAGTCCCACTGACACAATCTAACAACCTGCTTTATTTATGTTTTTTTTTCATCCTTTGTGTCTGTCTTTGACTCTCTGCTCTTCCTCTCTATTCAGTTTTTTTCCTCTACAAATTAACACCCTTTGTTCCCTTTCTCCCTCACTTCCTCATCCCTAAACTCACCCTTCCAATTAAAGGAACTGAACTATTGTACAAAGGCCTCGCAACAACTAAAATTGCTAACTTAGAATTAAGGCACGTTGGAAATAACTCAATCAGCAAAAAGACATTGGTTCTTAGCAACTAAATAATTGAAATTGGTTCTTATAGCAACTGGAACACTGGTCTGAACAATCTGACTAGGGCAACCTACGTTGTAAACATCAATTATTCACTTTCCAAACACAATGTTCAGAAAAGAAGAGTTCCCTCCAATCACCCATCATTTTAATTTTGTTGTGGTCAAGTCAAGTACAGCATCTGAAAGTGACTATTGGGGTCAAAGTATTGGAAAACATATTCTGGTACAAGGTGATTATTCCAGTGTTACTTAATCAATGTACTTTGTTAAGTGGTCCTATATTTTTTAAACTTATTTTATTCCAGTCCAGATGTATTACGAGCTTAACTAAGGGACACCGCTTGCTAGAGAGTCAAACATTCAAATTTATTGTCAATCCGGTAATATTTGAGATATGACTCTAATGGGACTGTTGAACATCCATACACTTCAATGTATAATCTGTTTCTCCGCGAGTACTATCAAATGCAGGTTAATCAACGCCTAACTGAGATAACTATACTATTAGAAACAGGTTTTAGAATTAATGTTGAAACCAAAAAGGTAAGGAATTAGAGTTGGTCAACAAAGCCAGTTATAACTCTCGCTTTTACAACTCAATATTAGGAAATTAAGCAAGAGACCGAATCTTGCGACTAAAATTATTGTTGAGTTCTTCAATTCACCCGTAGAACAGAAAAAGATGCCAATATCTGAAGACAAAAATATTTTGCCAGACTTGCATTAGATACAAAACAGATTCGGATGGCCAGAGAAGTAAACGTCTACGTTTTCGAAAAGATGGGGTTCCATATCTGTGTAAGTACCTTGTCCTTACAGAAATATCAACAATGCAAACAAGTTCACGCATATTGGTAAGAACAGGGCAACAACCAATTACATGGACACATTGCACACAACTAGGGAAGAACAAGGCAATCAGTTTATTCAAGTAGCGTTTTAAAACAGAGAACTTACCTCGCACTCCAGAACACCCAATTCAATGGAAGCCAAGCCACACCGCGAGCTCTTAACCCAACAGCCAACCTTGGGCTTCACCGCAACGACCTCCTGACGCTAATCACCACGAATCACCACCCCACTCGCCGCACAAGCCTGACGCGCACGACCACGAACCACCACCCCACCCGCAAGACCCACAATGACACGACGAACCGTACGCACACAATGCCACCGGACAGAACAGATAGGGAGAGGGATAGGGAGAGAATGAACGAAAGCAAGCGAAAGGGAATGCAAACGGAGTGAATGGGAAGGTCGATGGGAAGGGAGGGCCGAAATCGCAGCTCTTACCGGCAGAGGGGAAGGAGGGTTTTGTTTGAAAAAATTGGGGACGAACCCCAATCATTGATTTTAATTGCTCGACGCTCTTACCGAAGGTTTCAAAACCCTCGCTAAGGTCTTTTTGACCGTCGGAAATGTGATTTCGTCTAGGTCGTCGGTGATTCACTTTTTGTCCCTCGGGAAAGCACTTTTACCGACGGTAGACAAACCTTCGGAAAAATACCCTCGGTAATTCGCGCTTTTCTTGTAGTGTACATGGTGATAAAGTCGTGAAAAGACATGACGATTTCAACTTTTCAAATATTACAGAAGTAAAATCATCTTTAAAATACATGATATCTTCGTATACGAATTTCCTATTCTTATAATTCTTTTAAAATCTGTATGTAATATATGAAACAAATTTGTTTATTCTATATAAAAAGACCGCAACCTATATGATGAATATTTAAAAATGTGATTATTTAAAAAAATATATATAGTATTTTAAGGATAATGTATTTTATAACAAAAAATGTGAAATAGATAAGTATTAATATCATTTTTATAAAATATTCAAATTTATACAAAATTAACGTACATAGATTATTTTTTAATTATTATGACTTTTTTGGAAAGATTATTATAATTTAATTTAGGTAGCATATGAGACGAGAGATTTTTTTTAAAACAAATTGAGGTATTAACTTGTGAAATAAGTAAAGAGAAAGAAAAACAATACGCCGAATACAATTTTAATATTTGAATTCTAGTAATAAAAAAATCTCGTTTATTGATTGAAGTTGATGATGTTTTCCCTACAAAATTTTGTGATTCTCACACCTAAGTACATAAAGAACATGGATAACTTGAATAAGCTATGATAACTATGGAAACCTTTCAAGGATCTAAAAGCTAATTTCCTGAGCACATGCACCATCTTCAAATCCAAATACTCTTCCTCTTGTTTCCCATGTCGAGATCTAACCATTAATGAAAACTACCCATGTTGAGGCTGGAAATCTTTGCTTCATCTTCCTTTGTGGGGTTTGGAAGTAGAACAATTGCAAGTACGGCACTTATGGCGGCTGCTGCGGCGCCCAACACGAATGCGGGCAAGTTGCCACCACCAAACAAAGCATCCCATGGTCCACTAATTGCTGATACAATCATCTGTGCAAATAAAATATATAATCTTTATTAGATGATGATGTATGAAGTAAATGGATTGTTGTATATGTTGTATTCTATAATACTTGAAATAGTTAAGACAGAATGTAATTAGATGAGAATTGTAACCTGAGGAATCACAATTGAAACATTCAGAAGACCCAAAGATAATCCTGAAAGTTTTGAAGCAAACAAAAAGGTTACACATTTTTTATTTAGGCTTAAACATTTACTCACCGCTTCTTTTGGTTCACCTTAAAATAAAAATTTAAAGTTAAATATCAAAAAAATAAGAAAATAAGAAAATGGTAATTTTGTATATACCTTGTCCTGCACCTGAGTTGTTAGAATAGATAGAGGCCAGAGCAAAGGGAACACTATACGTAACCTGGAGACAGAAAGAGTATTAATAGTTGTAATTCGACAAAAAACCCTTAAAAGTTGTTTGAAAAGATAGAAAGCTTACCGCAAGAGGAATACCAAGGACGCAGAAGAAAGCTAAGGATCCAACTTTCACATCCATGGAAGGGTTTCCAATGAGAGCAGGGTTATTGGCACGTTGTCGCTCAGCCACTCTTGTGATGAGCACGGTCGTTGCTAAGCAAACTGCGAGAATAACATTAACGATTGCCCACAACCACTTCACTCCACCAACCAAGCGACCCAATGGTTCTACACCCAAAGACGCCACAGCCAACACCACTGAATTCAACATGAGCCCCAAAGAACCAGCGTGCACACCAGCATCGTATGCCTTCTGACCCACATCACCGCCGTACACCTCACGACCCATCCAGTCAGTGTCGAACAACACATAAGGGAACCACGCAATCCATGTGATAGCTGTCACTAGCATCAACATCCACATTGGCTTCTCCAGTCCTTTGAATGCAACACAACACTCTCCGTAGAAGCACGAAACTTGTGTCTTCCCATCTTCTACCTTCACGTCCTTTGGTGCCGGTGTGAACTTAGGGTCGTTCACGCAAGTCAGAACGATAATGCACAAAACAAGAAGAAGAACGATTGAGAAGAAGAAGCAACTCTTTAGGTTTGCACAGAATATGTTGCATGCCTCGGTTTCAGTGAAAGGGAAGATCTTGTGGAGATCGTTATAGGATCCTGCGGCATAGCCCAGGACGTTGCCCACAGCCATGAAAAATGAGAAGAATGCGTTGGCGGTTCTCGTTTTTTTGGGATCGCCGGCAGCCAAGTCACCAAGGAAGGCGCGACATGGTCCCTGGAGCATGTTGTTGGCAACATCTAAGATCCAAAAGCCGACGACGAAGATGGCAACGGCCCGTGGACGAGTTTTCTTTGTGATGTCATCGCCGGCCATGTGTCCTATATCGGAAGCATAGCCAATAAGGATAATGGCGATTGCGACAGCTATTGCGCCGGCGAGGATAAATGGACGGCGACGGCCAAAGGAAGATTGGCAATGGTCACTGCTGTAGCCTACAATAGGCTGAACTAGGAGGCCAGAGATGGGGCCACAAAGCCATATGAAGGAAGCCCAAACGTGTGGAACTCCTAGGGTTTGTACATATGGTGTGAGGAGGGAGAGTTGTAGAGCCCATCCAAATTGGATACCGGCGGCAATGGATGACACTGCCACCATTTTTCTCAGAGGACTCGGTTCTTGTTTTAGTTGCTCCTCCATTATTACAACTTTATTAAAGTATTTTATTACTTTAAATTACAATGCAACTTTGCTCAACAAACATCAGTAACTATCACATTTATATACTTCTTGCTACTTTCAATTTTAGAACTACAAAAACAATTATAAAAAAAATTACTTTTCTTGTTACCTAAAGCATAGCTTTAGGTCTTTCTAATCTTGAAAGAGTCTCCTTTTCTATTTTTGTTTTTCAAAGGGATAGATAAAATAACATTTTATGTTCACGACCATTCTATCTTGATGATTGTATGCAAATATTCTATTTATTATATATTGATTTGTTTCTAATTTTTTTTTTTGGAATTATTACAATTATAACAACCCAAATTAAAATTTTACTTTTCTTTCAACCAATAAAATTACCTAATGCATAGCTTTAGGTCTTTCTAATCTTGACCCAGTCTCTTTCCCTATTTTTGTTTTTCGATGGGTAGAAAGGACAACATCTATGTTCAGGAGCACAATATCTTCATTGTTGTATGTAAAAGTTCTACTTATTATATATTATTTGTTGCCGGAACATAATGGTGCCCATCATTCTTATAATTTAATTTTCCATGACAACCAAGATATAACATAATCTCACAAATCATAACACTTTGAAAAGCAAAGATCTTATCATAATACAACTCACGCACCTTATACAATATTTATTACATTGCTACAATTGAGTTTTCTCATTTTACATCTTATTATAAAACATAAAACTTAAATTTATAATATTATCATTTAACAATATAACAACGTACATACATTAATATTTTTGAATTAATATTTTTGAGTTCACCTCAAAAAGTTTTATTTCAACAATGTAACAACATACATTAATATTATCATTTAAATATCATTATTAATATTTAATCAAATAAACCATTTAAACAATAATAATAATATTACTATTATTATTTAAACATATTTGAAGTAAACAACCTAAATAAAGTTATACACGAATTTGACAACATCAAAGAAAGTCATGTTCAAGACATCAAAGAAAGATGGCAACATCAAAAGTAAAATTTGTTTGAAGATAACAGCACCTAGGCGAATATTGTCCAAAGTTGACAGTGGCAAAAAAATGTTTGCCTAAAGACGGTGGCACCAAGGCAACACAAGTCAGAAAGACTATTCTGAAGCAGCGAATAACCAAATTATCTAAGAGACCTCAGTCAGATTAGTCACTAACAGAGCTCAACCAAATGGCCAAATTATCTAAGAGCTCAACTGGATTAAACGTTAAAGGAGTTAGCCTAAATAACTAAATTATCAACGAACTTGGTTGGATTAGTCACTAAAGAAGCAATGTTGAACGGTCTAAATTATCTAAGAGCTCGGCTGGATTAACCGCTTAAGGAGATTGGCTAAATGTCCAAACTATCTAATAGCTCGATTGGATTAGCCATTGAATATGCACGGTCGAATGGCCAAGACCCGAGGCCAACCTATCTAAAAGCTAGCCATTGAATGGGCTTTGACGAATGGCTGGATTATTTAATAGTTCGGCTAGATTAGCCACTAAATTAGCATGGTTGAATGGGAAGGCCCCGAGGCCAACCTATCTAAGAGCCCTACTGGATTAACCATTGAATGAGCTATGCCAAATGACCAAATTATTTAATAGTTTGGCTGGATTAGCCACTAAATGAGCATTACCAAATGGACAAGCCCTGAGGAACCTATGTAAGAGCTCGGCTGAATTATCCATTGAATGAGCTCAGCCTAATGGGAAAATTATTTAACAATTAGCCACTAAATGGTTAGGTTCAAATGCGAACCTATCTAATAAAACCTCGGTTGGATAAGCCACTAAATGATCTTGGTGAATGGCCAGATTATTTAATACCTCAACTAGATCACCCACTGAATAAGATTGCCCTCTTAAGGCTAATCCACCTACAAAACATGAGAGAATGGCTAGAACAATCAAAAGCTTGGCCTCGAGGTCAATCCACGAGAAAAACATGGTTAAATGGCTTAACTATGTTATAAACTCGGCCTCGATGGCCCAACTATCTTATAACTCTGGCCTTGATGCCAATCCACGATCGAAAGGCTCGACTATATTATGAACTCGACTGAATGACCAATCTATTTGCTAACTACACAGGTGAGCCCAAGTTGACTAGGGGTCTAATGACCACATACACCAAACAAATCTCCTATGGTGTGGAGGCTTATGTTCCTATTCATCCTAATAGATATATTAAAGAGTACGACTTTACAATACTAAATCTCAATATCAATACTTTTAACATTTACAAAAAGTGATATGGATGTATTTTTTTGCTTTGTTTTTTTACTTATATATTATTTCATGCGTTAGTCTCTTAATTTATTAAGTAAAATCTATCATGTCATTCTATACCGTTTATCATTATTTTTTCCATATTAAATTGTAATCAAATTTCAAAAAAGGTTGCTAATAATTAATAGTTATCTACACATGAGTACTCGTAAAATTGTCCCGTAATTTCTTTCTTACACAAAAGGAAATATGCCATAAAATTGTTGTATATATTTATTTTTACAGAATCAAGGATGTGCCTTTTAAAGATTTTCACAAATTCTGCAAATACTTTTAATTTTCAAAGTTTGGACTACACGTACTTTTGAGTACTCAATTTTCTTTTACCAAATAGGATATGTGTCTACAAAAAATACTGATAATAAAGTTAGATTTTTCTCGTTAACAAACAATAAATATAATTAATAAAAAATTAATCAATATATTTCGTAAAATACATTATTTATAGTTATACTTTATAAACTTTTTTATTTGAATGGACCTAAACCATTGACCTAAATATCTTAATTGTTGTAGTTAATCTTATATAATTAAATGTGCTGTATAATCTTACTAGCCATGTTGATAATATTTGAAATCTACCACCATGTTGTCCCTGACAAAAAAAATTGCATGATTCTAGAAAAGCTTTCGAAATTAAGTATTGAGTTTGAGAAATTACAATAAAACAATGAAATATATATATATATATATATATATATATATATATATATATATGTATGTATGTATATATGTATATATAGGTTTACTAACGCGCGTACGTCTGTTTTTCAGTTGGTATATTTTAGTAATGTGTACCGGGTTTTAGTAGACAAAAATATCCTTATATATCATGGATTCTAAGTTTTAAGGTTAAGGCACTAGTGCAGAAAGGGCTTTAGACGTCCGATTTTTTGGCCTTTTGACGTCCGACGTACGCCCGACGTTTATGTGGGTGATGTTACTCAGACGTCCGCTGTGTCAGGACGGACGTCTATATAGACGTCCGTTGTGTCAGGACGGACGTCTATATAGACGTTCGTTGTGCAAGACTGGACGTCTATATAGACGTCCGCTGTGTTAGGACGGACGTCTATATAGACGTCTACCTGGTTGAATTGTTTTTGGTAGGGGCTGGGGGGTGGACGTCCGTGTGTGCACTGACAGACGTCTATAGACGTCCGACTGTACACTAACGAACGTCTACTGGGCGTTTTTTTTTTAAATTAGTTTATTTTTTCAATAAAACCACACCTGAAAAGCAGAAAAATGTCCCAGAACAATTTTGCAATAATATGCGTTTTATATAAACAAAGTTCTACTTAATGTGGAGTTCAATCCACTACCAAACTATCAACATAAAACTTAAACTAAAACTAAACAATGTTCAACAAGAAATATAACTATTCCTAACTCCATCTTTGCAGAAGATAAGCGGTCCACTCCTGCCTTATTTGTTTAATTGTGTCCTTTGTAATAGGCGATGTACTCTTGAAGCGCTGCAAAATTCAAGAAAGATTCATTATTGTTTCATATATGTTGAAGATGAATTTGATTTGTAATGTATTGAAGGTATACATCATTACCTCATTCCAGTCATCTGTAATGACAGCTCGAATGATGGTCTTAATCCAACACATCACATAGAAGCCACATTCCCATGAATCTAGCTGCTGGTTACACTAAAATCACAAACTAAATAGTTAAGAATTTAGATCATTCAATAACATAGAAAATGAATTAGAAACTATAAATGACTTACAACCTTTGGATACAAAATTTGAACCAGTTGACCACGAGATTTACCAATAACTCTGTACAAATTGAAAACACAAAGTATAATTAATATGACTATTTTATCATAAAAGTTGAAGGTGAACATCAAATTCAAAGTCATTTTTGGAGAAACATTTACCCTTGAAGCATGGTTCTCAACTCATTTTTCATCCTCCTGTGCAACGAACAAAACCATATAATTTTACATTGTTTGGGAATGATGACCATCAGCTGCCAGTGCGACCTATCATGAAGGACAAATAGTTATTCAACTAATTAAGGAAACTATAATAATGAGCTGACCACATATAACAACACCTACCCCTCAATGTATGGCACAAGGTATACGTCTCTTTTTGACTCATCCATCCATGTTTGCAAGTATTGTTGTCTGTTTTGAAGTGTGTTACCAGACGGTTGAATGGTCTGAGGTTCAACAAATCCATACATGGAAGACCGACCTTGGTCTACAACGATTGTGTCCATGTACCTAAAACAACAAAGTTAAGTTGTTAGAAACTATAACAATGTAAATAAAAGTAATATGAAAGACCAAATTGACTAACTTACATGCACCACAGCTGAATGATGGAAATATTCAACATCCTGTCTCCCCCAATCACCTCCAATGCATCAGAAAATGTGATATAAACTGGCACATGTGGGGGAAGACCAAATACCCTCAAATCCCAGTATAGTTCTAATGATGCTTTCTTCAATCTGGGTAATTTTGTCATTAACTTTGATAGAGGATCATCCTCCGCTTCAGCCATCTCATCATCTTCATGTATGACTGTATCATGAATTGGCTGCTTCTGAGGACGTGTGAACTGAAGATAAGAATTTATGTCAAAGCTTTATCAACAATTATATGAAGAATAAACATAGAAATACTAAGGAAAAAGACATTATACCTGTGGAGTAGCGATGTGGGACATGATCAATGCTTTAGGCCAAGCAATAAATGATCCTATGGCCTCCCCCACAAAGTTAATTTCTGGAGTGGGTACAGGCACCTGAGCCTGGGGATCTTGAACCTCGTCAATAGTCACACGCACGTGCTGGGGTAATATGGCAACACCATGAATGGTCTGCCCTCCCTCAAGCACTCGTCCGACAGCCACAATGCGTGGGGGATCCCCATCAACCAACAGCTCATATTGACCGCTATACTGAGTGGGGTCTACAGCAGAGCATGATCCTCTAGTGCTAACACGAGGTGGTGTGGGAGTTTCATCGGCCCCCATGTTGCCTTGCGTCATGGAATGCAGCTTTTCTTCAAGCGCTCTTTGTATTTGCTTTTGTTCTTGTAGCTGCTCCATGAATCGTTGCTTCATTGATCTCATGCTTTGGTTGAGTCTTTCCTCCCACTGAAGATCCATTTGCCTCAATGTCTCATGCCTCATTGATTGGGGGGTTTTCTGTGTAGGGCCAAAGTAGTCACGAAGACCAATCACCCTAGGAACTCCACGTACACGTCCTGGGTGCTCGGGCCTTCCAATGGTTGTTGTCAGAATGTCGTCCCTACCTTGGCCAACAAATGTGCCCTGAGTCTGCTGCTCAACCAACTCATCCTGCACATAAAAAAACCAAGTTACTTAGAAGACATGCTGTGATAGATACACAATCAAATAACTGCTTATAATTTGAACTTACAATTCTCTATGAGATCAAGGCAGCTGAGGAAGATGTCATGTTCCCATCAGATTTAGTCCGAGCAGCCTTCCACAGCTCGTACCTAGCAGGTGCAGGTGCTAGGTCTGGCGACTCAAGTCCCAAGGCATCCGCTCTAGACTTTCTCAGTTTCTTCTCCAGTTTTGCATATCCACATCGTGATAACAAGTGGGGTGCGTCATTTAGCCTTTGTCTTTCTTGGGCGGCTAACCTTTTACCCTATGAAACCATGTATATAAGTAAGTGTAAAATCATAAAAACTCAATGAAAGACGATCTTAAGAAACATACCTTCCATTCCTCAGACTCTCTAGATGCACGAAACTGCATCCAATCCTCCTCTGTGAAGGTATAATGCTGACATGGATTTTCATGTTGTCTATCTCCAAAGACATATAGTCGTGTCAGCCTTGTCTTGAAATCCCTCCATCTTATCGCTATATGCGATAACACTTTCTTTCTGATTTGCATTGTATTTGGAATATCAAAATGTTGCTGTTTAAAACAAAAAAACTTGTTACCACAAGAAAACATAACAGATAAGTATATCACAAATTGCATGAAGTCTAAACATACCTGAACATCTTGCCATAAGAGGTTCTTGTCGACCTCTGGGACGTCATCCCAACATGCATGAAGGATAGAGACATGACTTTTTGCTAACTTGCCCAGATAACTCCTAAACCTATCACCATTTGGCCCTGATGGATGACCTAATCTGGGGTCGATGTCAACATGCCTCCTCTGACCATCCACGCGTCCGGATGTCACATCTGCCACTCGGCTGACGCCTCGTCCACGTCTGCTCTTTCCCGATCCTGAGTCTGAGGCCGACATACCTGAAAAATTATACAACGTTAGTAGTAATTCAGTTATGATGAACATACATATAAAGTCAATAAAAGTGAAAATATTAACCTATTAATTAATTGTTTTTCCCAAATGCCTTCGTTGTGATCACTACGAATTGCCTGCATTACATCGGCAACGTCATCAACTGGGTCTTCAGTGTGTCTACATGCAACAGATGTTGTCTCAAGTATATCAAGAGAATCGTCATCATCATGTCCATGCATGTTTTTTCCTTCTAAAACCACTGACCATTTGTTATTTGCTGGATCATTTACGTAGAATATTTGTCTTGCTTGACTAGCCATGATAAATGGTTCACCAGTGTAATTCATCTTGTTCAAGTCTACCAATGTGAAACCAAGGTCATCCATCATGACACCAAAATTTATATCAACCCATTTACACTTGAAAACTGGGACTCTAAAAGTGACGTAATCAACTTCCCATATTTCTTGTATTATTCCAAAATAACTGATGGATGCTGTGATTGGATTTTTGTCTTTAGAACTAGCAAAGTGCATAGCCTCAGCTTGTAGTGTGACGCCACTATTTTGAACTCTGCTTTTGTCATCTTCTACCTTTGTCTGAAAAGAAATGTTCTTTATATAGTACCCACCATATGTAATGACATCTGTGTTCGGCCCACGAGATAACCTCAATAAAGTTTCAGAAACATGTGGAGTCGCATACATCTTTTTCTTAAACCATTGCTAGAAGGTTTTCACATGTTCATTAAGATGCCATTTTTCACTCAGTTTTGGGTTTGCTGCCTTTATTTCATTAACGTGGTCAGAAATGTAAGGAATCACATCAACAGTGTTGTTTAAGACGTACAAATGAGCTTGGTCAATTTCTTTTCTGCTAACACTTTGAATTCTCACACCTCGAACACCCTTACCTTCACATTTTCCTTCATTTTTGCTCTTGGGAAGACCGACAGGTTCATAAGATGGCATATAACTTGAACAAAATTCAATGGCTTCTTCTACAACGTATCGCTCTATGATTGAAGCTTCTGGTCTATACTGATTCTTGACATATTCCTTTAAGATCTTCATGTATCTTTCAACTGGGTACATCCACCTTAAGAAGACCGGCCCACATATTCGAATTTCTCTGACTAGATGAACAATCAAATGTACCATGATGTCAAAAAAGGAAGGTGAAAAATACATCTCCAATTGACAAAGTAGTCTTATTCCCTCATTTTCCAATTCATCTAAACCTCGAGGGTCAACAACTTTCTTGCAAATGGCATTAAAGAAAAAACTCAGACGTGTCAGAATACCCCTAACAGAAGGAGGTAATATACCTCGAATAACAACAGGTAATAATTGTTGCATCAATACATGACAATCGTGAGACTTTAAACCAACTAGCTTTAAGTCTTGCATAGACACAAGGTTACTAATATTTGAAGAATAACCTTGCGGAACCTTCACACTTCTTAAACAGTTACAAAAACTTTGTTTTTCTTTTTTGGAAAGTGTGTGACAGGCTGGGGGCAGATAGTTGCGTCTTCCTTTTATCTGTGGATGTAACTCAGATCGGATTCCCATGTTAGCCAAATCTTGTCTTGCTTTTATTCCGTCTTTGCTCTTCCCTTTGACATTTAATAAAGTTCCGATGACACTGTCACAAACATTTTTTTCAATGTGCATCACATCAATACAATGTCTAACATCAAGTTCACACCAATATGGAAGCTTAAAAAATATCGATCGTTTCTTCCAAATGTTCTTTGCAGAGGTACTGTTATGATGTTTTCCAGACACAATGTCAATGTTTTTGACTTCGTTGTATACCTCTTCACCATTCCGAGGTCTGCATATAATCTCATCCTCAACACTTCCATTAAATGCTTTTTTCAATCTACGATAAGGATGATTACGAGGAAGAAATTTTCGATGTCTTGTATATACCGTCTTCTGACCATGCTTCAATTGAAGGTAACTAGTGTTTTCTTCACATATGGGACATGCAAAATGACCTTTAACACTATAACCGCTCAAGTTTCCATACGCTGGGAAATCATTTATAGTGCAAAAGAACATTGCATGCAAACGGAACTGTTCCTGAACATGTGAATCAAACACGTCGATGCCTTCTTCCCACAACAATTTCAAATCATCAATTAAAGGTGCTAAGTAAACATCAATGTCATTTCCAGGTTGTCTAGGACCCGATATCATCATGGAAAACATCACATATTTTCTCTTCATGCACAACGAAGGAGAAAGATTGTAAATCATCAACATAACTGGCCACGAACTATGTTTGCTACTTAAGTTTCCATAAGGATTCATACCATCAGTTGCAAGTGCAAGCCTTAAGTTTCTTGGATCTGCACCAAATTCAGGGAATTTGTCATCAATCTTTTTCCATTGTGGAGAATCAGCAGGGTGTCGAAGAAGATTATCACACTTTCTTTCGTCAGAGTGCCATTTAAGGTTCTTTGCATCTTCTTTAACAGAGAACATACGTTTGAACCTAGGTATTATAGGCAAATACCACATCACCTTAGCAGGTGCACCATCATTACCTTCATTACCAGTGACTCGGTCAGATTTCTTTTTAAAACGGGATAAACCACATGTTGGACAATACTTTAACGAAGCAAACTCCTTTGTGTACAAAACACAATCATTAGGACAAGCATGTATCTTTCGATATTCAAGACCCATTGGACATAAAATTTTTTTGGCCTCGTAATTACGAATAGGTAGAGTATTATTTTCTGGAAGCATCTCCTTCAACAACTCCAACAACTCGGTGAAACTTTTATCAGTCCATCCATTCCTTGCTTTTAAACTAAACAACTTTAATGTTGAAGACAGACGTGTAAAGTTCGAGCATCCTGGGAACAACTGTTGCTCTGAATCATTAATAAGAGAATCATACAAATTAGCCTTTCCAAAATTATCTTCACCGACATCACGTATCATGTCCTCTAAATGGTCACTGATCCATTCTTCCACATAATCCGTTTCTCGTGACGTGGTAGGCTGGTCCAGTACTTCTCCATGCCAAGTCCAAACGGTATAAGTCCTCATTATGCCGTATATGAATAGATGGTCACGCACATTGCCTAAGTCTTGTCGTATTTGATTAAGACAACGGACACAAGGACAAAAATATGTCCCGTTGACAGACTTAGCATTTTGTTCAACGTATTGCAAGAACTTCGAAACACCCTTATCATATTCTTCACTGATGCGACGTTCGTTCATCCAGCTTCGATCCATACTATGTTCGTAAAATCATCAGTTCAAGTTTTTTAACTCTCACAAGGTTAGGCCCTACCCATTAAAAAAATTAATTTTCATAATTTGCTCAGGCACGTGCATTGAAGTCTACATCATAAAATTGATAAGATTTCAGCACCATTTCGCATTGGTCTCCGAAATACACGAAATAAGAGTAGTGAACGATGACCACAATCAAATATGCATCCGGAGAACAACACAAGTACTGAACCGAAATTTTATCAATCTTATCTGTAAACTCCAATTGACATCTTGTAAATTATGAAAATTAATTTTCTCAAACTGTCCAATCGGACAATTCAAAATTTAACACAAACGATTAAAAGATTAATCATTTGTGTTAAATTTCAAACGGGAACTAAGTGTCACTCAATGATTTCATACTTATAATAACACAACTAATACATGCATATTCAAAATCCAATAACACATGCACACTTTAGAGTAAAAAACATGCATACACAAAACCCAATTACATGTATACAAAAATTTATCAAAAACAACAAGCTAACCTGAAAAGTAGATTCGAAATGAAAGGAGGGAAATCGAGGAGGGAACGGCCTAACACCTCGTCCAAAAACACTCAAAGAAGCCGCCCAAGAACACGCAAGAGACTGCACAAAAACAGACAGAAAATGATTTTTATTCCGTTCAAATCAAAGATATTTCATCACAGAGCAATGTAATCGGATTGAAAGTCAATTTAAATGGTCCAAAAGAGAGAAAACGCACCTGGAAAATCAATGGCAGACAGCGTTCGCGGGGGGACGACGATGAACATTGAGCGTTCTGCTCGCGGGTTCGCGTTTCGCGTATTAATACTGTTAGACGTCCGGGCCCCAGAGTTCCGGACGTCTATAATAGTATAGACGTCCAGCCCGTCACTAATATGACGTCTATGGTAATTTAAAATTGATGTTCGCGGGGGGGTTTTAGACGTCCGTGATGGGGGGCACGGACGTCTATAATATTATAGACGTCCATTGATAACAGTTGAAAAACTGTTATTTTCATGCTTAAAATTGATACTAAAAGCAACCTTTAACACTTAGAAACTAGCTTGAAATCATGCTTTTGGTCATATTTTTAGAAATAAGAGAGCTGGACAGGTTTATGCTTGATTTCAGTGTTTTTGTGCAGGTTTTAAGGTGAATTTGGTGAAAGAAGTGAAGAAGGATAAAGATGGAATCAGAAAAGACATAAAAAAGGGCAAAAGGAGAAGCCGCAACTGCCGCTCAGCGGCAGTTTACCGCTGAGCGGCACTCAGGCAGTCACGTTGGATCCGTTGAGGGGTGAAAAGGCCGCTGAGGGGAGAAAACAACTCACGCACTTACCGCTGAGCGGCACTATTTTTGGGCTTGGGCCTAATTTTCTGTAATTTTAGAATAGTATATAAGCTTTAGGACGTCCTAGGGTTTGTATCTTTGGCAGAGACGAAGCAAACACTCACTTTTCCACCCCTTGAAGGAAGATCTTGGATGCTCAGGCTACCTTCTCCTCTTTCTAGGGTTCTATCTTTCATTCTTTCATTATTGTTCATCTAGTTTCACAATGAATATGGTGAACTAAACCTTGTATTGTTGTTGGGGAATCAATGTAGTCTTGTGAAACTCTCATATATGGAATTTGTTTTAACATCTTATTTTAAGATATATGTTTTCTTTCATCTTTAGTTAGGGATTTTTCTCTTTGCTTAATGCTTGCTTTGTTTAACTCATTCATTGCCATGATTATTGATTTTGTCGATACGGGAACGTACGGGGAAGTCTAGATCCGGGGAATTTCTCCCAATAGCATATTGGTTGCCTTTAAGCTCCTGCACTTTAAGAACTAATTACTAGGAATGCTAGGAATTGTATGAACTCATAATTAGGGATAGGCCTTCTTGCATGGTAATTTAGAGAGTGGCATTAGCATTGATGATAAGAATGATGAATTCCTGAAAATATATGAGAGTGGATAAGATAAAATTGATAACCCCAACAACATACTCATCCATATAATTCATTAAAGTGTTTGTTTTGTTCTTTACCATTGATCAAATTCATGCATACATGTTTAGTTATTGTCTTTTGCATTAAAACCTATAATCAATTTGTTCTTAAGTCTTAAATAATCAACAAATCACATAGCTAAACTAGGCCGTGAGTCCTTTGGGAAAACGATACTTGGTCTTACCTTGTTTTATTACTTGATACGATTCGGTCACACATGCCGATTGTTAATCAAGTTTGTGGCGCCGTTTTTCGGTGTTCATAAATTTGTCATCATCCGTCAGTGGGGGGCGGACCTTTAAGGGGCTGAACAACTGAACGTTTCAACTCCCCATGTTAGAACCTTAAACGTCCGTCCTAGGGGGGCGGACGTCTATAATATTATAGACGTCTGTCAGTGGGGGGCGGACGTTTAAGGGGCTGAACAACTGAACGTTTCAACTCCCCATGTCAGCCCCTTAAACGTCCATCCTAGGGGAGGCGGACGTCTATAATATTATAGACGTCTGCCCCCTCTAGGACGGACGTTTAAGGGGCTGAACAACTGAACGTTTCAACTCCCCATGTCAGCCCCTTAAACGTCCGTCTTGGAGGCGGCGGACGCCTATAATATTATAGACGTCCACCCCCTCCCAGGATGGACGTTTAAGGGGCTAATAGGGTAGTTGGAGCATTAATTCTCCAACCACCTGTCAGCACCCTAAACGTCCGTCCTGGAGGGGCGGACGTCTATAATATTATAGACGTCCGCCACCTTCCAGGACGGATGTTTAAGGGGCTGAAGACATTTAATGCTCCAACCACCCTGTCAAGACCCTAAACGTCCGTTTGGGGAGGGGGGGGCGGACGTGTATAATATTATAGACGTCCGCGCCCTCACAAGACGGACGTTTTAGGGTTGATTTTGTTCAGCCCTTAAACGTCCGCCCCCCCCCCCCACGGACGTCTATAATATTATAGACGTCCGTCCTGGGAGGGGACTAACGTCTATAGTTTCACTTATTTACGAAAATGCCACCGGTCAATTATTTACGTTGGGGCTTCTGTGAACGGACGTCTATGGGGGACGTTATAAGCCAATTCTGCACTAGTGAGGGTATTTTAATAATTTTTATTCTCAAAACTAAAAAAGAAAAAAAGAAACCCCCAAACCCTTACTCACCTCCCTCATTCCTCTTAACCCTTTCTCTTTCATCTCTCTCACTCCAACCTTTTCTCCGTCATCTCTATTGTAGTTCCAATTGAAAAAATCATAAACACTTGCAGTTAAACAATTTTCCTTTGTAAAGAGTTAATTAATTGACATATTCACTTCCAGACAAAGGTTCATTCAAGATCTCTTCAATTTCATCATTTTCACTAACCTCTCTAATTTCATCATATGCATATGTTGAATCATCATCTCTCACTACAAGAATAATTGATATTGCCGACGATCGTAGTTCATCGGTAATGTATCAAATCCGTCGGTAATTGTCGTTTATCGACGGCTTACCGACGGTCAAAATACCATCGATAAAAATGTTGTCGGTAACCTTTACCGATGGATATTTCAACCGTCAGTAATTACCGAAGGCTTTTGTCGTCGGTAATTACTGCGATCTGGTTCATCTTCTTCTTCCTTCCTCCTTTTGTGTCATTTTTTTTTAGTTTTCATGAACTCTGCCACCAAAAAACCATCACGCCAGTAACAAACTAATTTCCAAAGAATCAAACAACCAATTTATTTTCAATAGTTAAAATCATAGGGAATCATGGAGAGTTTCTCTGCAATTCTCAAATTTGTAAGAGAAATGTTCCTAATCGCAAATTCTCATGGAGAGCAGCGGTGGTGGAGAGCGGTGGTGGAGAGCAGCGGTGGTGAAGGGCAGCGGTGGTGGAGGGCAGCGGTGGTGGAGGGCAGCGACGGTGGATAGCAGTGACGGTGGAGAGCAGTAGCGGTGGAGAGCAGCGGCGGTGGAGAGCAGCGGCGGTGGAGAGCAGCGGCGATGGAGAGCAGCTGCGGTGCAGAGCAGTGGCGGTGGAGAGCAGCGATAGGAAGAAGTATTACACTGAGATGGAGAGAAATGAGAGGAGAAATGAGTGTTTGCCACATATATTGGCACTGGATGCGAAGCTGGTGCCGAAAAATTTTTGCTTTTTTACCGACGGTCAGAAGCCTTCGGTAAATCTTTCGGTAATGTTGTCAAGCGAAATAATGGGCGGGAAAATTCCCGCTCTTTTTACTCACGGCAAAAAAGCCTTCGGTAAATCCGCGGGTAATGTGCATGTCACTTACCGACGGCCAAAAGCCTTCGGTAAATCTGTTGGTAATGTGCATGTCACTTATTGACGGCCTTACCGAAGGCTTTTGACCGTCGGTAAAAAAGATTAAAAACATCGTCGGAAATTAAAATATATCGATGGATATTGATCCGTCGGTAAAAATCCGCCGGTAATATTAATAGTTTTTGTAGTGTCAAAAAAAACCCTTCAGGCCAATTACCAATTCTTTCAGATGTCATTATGCTTGTGAAAATTAGATAAAATTATATACGAAAAAAATTATAAAATGAAAACTCATTATAAAATCAGTTTTTGTAAGAAATTGTTTAACAACGAGTGTTTTTGATTTTTTTCAGGCCAATTACCAATTCCTTTGATGTCATTATGCTTGTGAAAATTAGATAAAATTAGATAAGACAAAAATTATAAAATGAAAACTCATTGTAAAATCATTTTTTGTAAGAAATTGTTTAACAACGAGTATTTTTTATTTTTTTCAGGTCAAACCAATTCCTTTATGCTTGTGAAAATTGGATAAAATTAGATAAGACAAAAATTATAAAATGAAAACTCATTATAAAATTATTTTTTGTAACATTGTTTAACAGCCAATGTTTCTGATTTTTTTCAGTTGGGCTACCATAGGATGACAGAAAAAATGTTGGAGTGAGAGAGACGAAAGAGAAATGGTTGAGAGGAATGAGGGAGGTGAGTAAGGGTTTGAGATTTTTTTTTAGTTTTGAGAATGAAAATTATTAAAATACCCTTAACCTTAAAACTTAAAATCCATGATATATAAGGGTATTTTTGTCTACTAAAACCCGATACAGGCGTACGCGCGTTAACAACCCCATATATATATATATATATATATATATATATATATATATATATATATATATATATATATATATATATATATATATATATATATGTGTGTGTGTGTGTGTGTGTTACCACCATCGTCGACAACTCATTTTTTGTTAAGAACCACGTCAAATCGGAAATGATAACAATGTACTTATCTTATAGCTTCTGTAAAATTAGCTAATTTAGTTCTGATTTTATAATTTTTTTTATTTCTTTTTATCTTATAAAAAATTTAAATCACTTTTTCTAATCGTTATGAAATGATTTTTAGTTTAATCCTTGTAAAACTAAAATTCACTCATTTTAGATTTACATCTATTTAGAAATTTTTGAAGTAATAGATACGGACATTGTATATAATAGTTACTTAAAATATCATTAAACTTTTGTATAAATATAATTAAATACTTATTACAAAATATTTATTTTATTGGAAGTAAATCTATTTTTAGTATCTAAACTTTTTATGAATTTAAAATTTATTTATGTTGTAAATTTTGATATGTGAAATTTAAAAGTAATAGATATAATTTTTCTAAACTCAATTGAATTAAATATTTTTAACATGTTAAGATAGTATTTCATATTAATATTTAGGTTTAATACCTATTTTGGTCTCTCGGTTTGTAGGGTCTGTTCAAAGTTCTCTTTCTTTTTTTTAAAAGTTCACTAACATCGTACTTCTCGCAAAAACGATGCACGTTAGTCCTTTTTGGTTAGGGCGTTAAAAATACTAACGACACAGTTGCCCAACTAGCAAAAAACTGATGAGTTGTACAGTTTTAGTTGACGTGTTAAATTGAATTGCTGATTCATCGTGAAAGCAAAGTGATTCATGGTTGTTTTTCCCAAATTTAAAAGCAAAGGGTTAGGGTTAGGGATGGCTTCATCACAAAGTTGTTCTTCATGTTCGAAGGCAACGTCCAAAGGATTTTCGCAATCCTCACACGGTGCTGTTTCGAGGGGAGTTGGGAAAACTCATATTTGCCACTGTGGTGATATTGCTGTAATGAAAGTTGTCGGAACTTCAAGGAATGCTGGGAGGAAATTTTGGGGATGTCGTCATGACAAGGTGTTTTGAATACCATAGTGACTTTTATGTGTATTAGATTTTATGTGTTCATACATTTTTGTGTTCTTGGTGAATAACAGGGTGGATTTTCAACTGGGATGTCATGTAATTTTTTTAAGTAGTATTCTGAAGACAACACTGATGATAGAGATGGTACAATTGTGAGAAAAACCAACAGGATATGTGATATGGAAACTAATGTGAAAGAGTTGCAGAGAAGGATAAAGTTCTTAGTTGGAGTTGTGTTTGTTGTTATTGTGTTGAACATTATGACATTGTGGCTGTGTTTAGCTTGATCTTAGGTGTGCAATGTGCAATGTATGTTTTGTTCATGTAATGGCTTAGGTGTTTAGCTTCATGTTTTGTTGATGTAATTTCAGTTGGTGTTGTAATATGAGTGAACAATCTGAGTTCGTGCAATAAAGTTCGTTTTAGTCCCCCCTACGTTTTAAAAATGTTAAATGTGGTCCCCTTTCCTTTAAAAATTGTTCAAGGTGGTCCCTCTTTCCTTTAAAAATTGTTCAAGGTGGTCCCTAACGTATATGACTGTAATACATATTAAGGATACCTGGCAAAAAACAGATATAATTACATAATATCACTACTTCCAAATATCACAACATAATATCACTACAACTATAATAACATATTTAATTAAAGTGCTTAATAGCACTACAAAATTAAAGTGCTTAATAACAATACAACATACATAATTAAAGTGATTAATAAGAGTACTTTTTACACAATTAAAGTACTTAATAAGAGTACAAAATAGATCTAAATACATCCAAATTTTCAGTTAAATCTATGGATCTTTTCTTCTAATATTTAACTTTTTCCTTCCTATTGGTGGAGTTAAATCTGGGATGGAATCTTGAGTTGGTTGTGGTGGGTGAGGAGATTGGGGACTTGATGGCTGTGAAGGTGCAAGGGGTTGTGAACTTTGTGCCTGTTATGGTTCTGTTGGTTCTATGATGGTTGGACGTAAAGGGCACACTTTTTTGTTGTGCCCCACTTCACGGCAGATGCTACATTTCTTTTTTGATAGTGATATAATTACATAATATCACTATCTTTATTTTCGACTTCAACTACTAGATATGCAAGGGGTAGCATTTTCTCATTTGGGTCCCTTCCAACAGCAGTAAGCAGCTCTCCCTTATAAAGACCTTTCAAAAAACACCCATCTAAACAGATGATGGGCCTACAACTAATAAAACTGTCCTTACATGCTTTAAGACAAACATAACATCTCTCGAATATGGACTGACCATTATCACTGTTCACTTTAACGTTAACCGTTGACCCTGGGTTACTTCTCAATACCTCATGTGCGTAGTCACTGTTCCATTTCCTTAATGCTTTAGTACGTATGTCTTGGACCCTTATACTAGGACTCTCATGTAAAGACTTATCTATTTCATGACTCAACCACTTATTATTCATCATTTTAATGTTCAGTTGCCTGATGCAACAATGAACATCAACAATCTTCCTTAACTGCCAAATCTTACGTGATGGCAAATACCCACAGTAAGCTACCCATGAACACTTTTTTGCCCACCCATGCATCTCACCCTTACCCTACAATTATCATTTTTTACAAACTTAAGAGCCCTCCCAGCATGAATAGCATAGCTTCTAATGACTTCCTTAAACTCATCCTTATCAGTAAATATAGTACCAAGTTCCCATTTTTAATCTGACATTGACTTCTTTTTCCCAAGTGTCATCCTCCTCACTTCCACTATTTTCTGGAGTTAACAACACATATGACTCCCATTCATCATCTGACAACGCCCTACCATGTCCTTGTGCTTCGTTATCACTGTCTTCCATCCTGTATTCTTAATCACTATTGTTCAAACCAATATCCAAATCACCTCTCCTCCAAGTTCTCTTCCTCACTGTGCAGTTCTACTTCTTCCTCACTATGTAGTTCTACTTCTTCCTCACTGTGCAGTTCTACTTCTTCCTCACTATGCAGTTCTACTTCTTCCTACACTCCACCCAGTTCCTCCACCTCCACTACAGCCACGACCTTGACCTCCACTACACACTCTTGGTTAACCTCCACTTCAACCACTTGCTTCACCCCCAGTACACCATCCTGCTCCACCTCCATGCTACCCTCTGTGTCAACTTGCACTCCATCATCTCTCCAAGTCACGACCACAGTCAAGAGGACCTTCCTCAACCTCCTGTTGCACTTCAACAGGACCTTCTACACCAACCTCAACCCCACTACTCTCACCACTCTCTATAGGCCCTTGGCAAAGGTAAAGAATTTCATTCTCATTTTCTACAACCACTGCTTCGCTCACTTTATGTACAACATACAAGTTGACTTTCCCCAACAATTTTCCCACATTCATCATGTTCATAGCTCCTTTTTTGTCATATAGCTTATATAAATCATGTTTAATATTGTAATATAACTCATCTACTTCAATGTAACCCAAATCTTTAAGTGAACCTACTACTCCAAAATAGCTCCATGTATCGGGGTCAATGTCCCAATAACATATCTCCCCACCTATATAATTAAAGGGCACTTCCTTTATCAAGGTCCCCACCATGGTGGACCACTACCTCAAACCTATCGTTAGACATTCCTACACTGCAAATGGAAAAGGGGGACCACTCATTAACTTAAATTAACACCATGGGACCAATTTCAACACCCAACGCCAGTACTTTTTCCATAAACCCCCCAGCACGCGACAACTATAATAATATTTTAACCCATTCCACCCATTACAAAACAAATACAGAATCCACCCATTAAAGATAAGAACAACATAAGTACGAACACTAATGTGATCAGTAACTATAACAACAACATAAGTAAGAACACTAACCTCACCAGCACTGACGAACGAACCACGCTCTTCGACGAACCACGAACTTGATTTCACGAATAATCAAAATCTGGACTCTTGGAAAACTGATTGTTGAACCCTAAATCACCCCGAAATCGCGAGTTGATTTAACCCCTAATGTAATATTGCTTTAGTTAATCCTAAAATTATTTTTAACCCAATCTTTTAAATTATTTAAATCATTTTAAATTATTTTAAATCATTTTAAATTATTTTAAATCATTTTAAATTATTTAAATCATTTTAAATTATTTTAAATTATTTTAAATTATTTTATTTTAACACATATAATGAAGTCACAGTGCCACCACAACCAAAACTGTACAACTCATCAATTTTTTGCCAGCTGGGCAGTTGTGCCGTTAGTCTTTTTAACGTCGTAACCAAAAAGGACTAACATGTACCGATTTTGCGAGAAGTGGGATGTTAGTGAACTTTTGAAAAAAAAGGAGGACAACTTTGAACAGACCCTACAAAAAGAGGGACCAAAATAGGTATTAAACCTAATATTTATGTTATTTATACATTAGATATGTTTTAGTTCAAAGGTCATTTTTAAATATTATTTAATATTCTATTAGATTAAAATGACTATAATTATTTGTTTTTAAAGTTTAAAAATTAAAATATTAAAATTTATAAATGAAACAAATTCCAATTTTCTGTTCAAAATTAAAATTTTGTCCCCATCAATCTTCAACACTCCATTCTTACATCGGACCACAACCCAACAACCGTGCCACCTTTACCGGACCACCACAGACCACCCCGCGAAGTCTTCTTCTCCAACAACATTCTCTAGAATCAAACTGCTATCCATGGCAACCTGCAAGAAATAGAAACCAAGCCAGAGAACTAGGACGCTGCCGCGACTGCAGATCAAAAAGGAGGGAACCAGAAAGGCAACCATTGTCGGACCACCACAGAACCACCGGAGAACCAGGACGCTGCCACAACTCCACCAATCTTCAACACTCGATTCATCGGAGTACCACAGAACCACCGCGAGAGCTCTCTCTCTCCTTCGTGCAACCTGCAATATTTCCCCCAATCTCTCTCTCTCCTTCGCATCGAACCACCGCGACTTCACCAATCTCTCGATCTCCTTCGCACCACAGAGCACCATCTTTCCTTTGCGGTAGAGCACCATCTTTCCCTCAATCTTCACTGTCAATGTCGCCATCATCAAACCCTAAATCAAACTATTTGCCCAAACCTCACTTCGCGCAACCCCGTTCAACCTCCATTCATCCAAATCAGCGATTTTCAACCTACAAAATCAAGCTAAACCTACAAGGGAGCCTCCACCGTGGAAGATTGAAGGCAGCAAGATTGAAGCAGCGGTGGAGGCAGCAGCAGTGGAGGCATCAGTGGCGGATGCAGGCGGCGAGGCACCAACGGCGCAACGACGCAAGGAGGAGGTGCGGGCAAGAACAGAAACGGAGGTGACGAGCGCAGAAGTGGCGACGCGGCGAGGCAGGCACAAGCACGGGCAGCACAGGGGACGACGTGACGAGGCAAGGAGTGGCAATGGTGGACGAAACTGTAGAGGAAGAAGGGGAGATGAGATTGGGATTAGAGAGAGGGTCATTCTCTATGCAGTGTTTGTGCTTGCGAGAGGGGTGGGTTTTGGCGGAGGGAGGGTCATCTTCCTTTCTTTCGTACGTGGTTTTCCTTTTGTTTCTTCACACAGTAGCGAAGGTCGTAATAGACTCCGTCCTAGATTCTCCACGTATCAATAAATACAAACACTGACTCTTGAAAATAATTTACGTGAACAATACTCATTCCAATTTCAAACACTGTTAAATTTTAGTATTTTACTTGAGTTCTATATTTTTATTATTCATGTTATTCAGAGTATAATATAACGTGAAAGACTATATTACATACCGTTACAATACTAAATCTCAATATCAATACTTTTAACATTTACAAAAAGTGATATGGATGTATTTTTTTCTTTGTTTTTTCACTTATATATTATCTCATTAGTTAGTCTCTTAATTTATTTAAGTAAAATATATCATGTCATTCTATACAGTTTATTATTATTTTTTCTATATTAAATTGTAATCAAATTTCAAAAAAGTTGCTAATAATTAATAGTTAATAATCTACACATGAGTACTCGTAAAATTGTCCCGTAATTTCTTTCTTACACAAAAGGAAATATCCCATAAAATTGATGTTTATATTTATTTTTACAGCAGAATCGAGGATGTGCCTTTTAAAGATTTTCACAAATTCTTCAAATACTTTTAATTTTCAAACTTTGGACTACACGTACTTTTGAGTACTCATTTTTCTTTTACGAAATAGGATATTTGTCTACAAAAAATACTGTTAATAAAGTTAGATTTTTCTCGCTAAAAAAAAATAAATATAATTAATAAAAAATTTATCAATATATTTCGTAAAATACATTGTTTATAGTTATACTTTATAAACTTTTTTATTTAAATGGACCTAAATATCTTAATTGTTCTAGTTAATCTTATATAATTAAATGTCCTGTATAATCTTACTAGCCTACAAAAATGAATGGAATATGTATGGTAAACACTCAGGACTGAACGGTTAACATTAAGTACTCTTCAGTCCATCCGCTACATCATGTTGACCATAGTTGGACCGACGTTTAAGTTATTACTGTTTAAATCATTATTGGGCCAAAAGTTTAGCAGACGGTTAAAATAACCAAAGATATCTGATTAGAGATATTGATAAAGTCGTTGATGAATAACTAACTGAATCTCCAGGTAAGTTTGTTGTTATTTGGTCTATGAAACATTTATAAATACAATGACAGGGTCAAATGTCAGGTACGTTCCACTTATGTTCCACTTACATTCCACTATGTCCAAAGACTCATTAGTGATAACAGTTCACTGAATATTCAATAGTAAGCATAAGCTCTTCAAATCACACGCCTAACTTGAGCGTCAGAGTACCTTTCATAGGTATCTCACCCTCCGATCAAGAGTACAACTGATCGGAGCCGGTGACGACCGAGCAGAGCAGTTGACAAGCGAGCAATCTAGATTAGAAGCGAGCGGTTCTGACAATCAAAACGAGTGGTCGAGACGATCCAAGCGTTTGGAAGCAAGGAGGACACGCCGGAAAGGTTAATAATATGTGGTATACTCATCAAAGAGGACAATCATACTTCGGTGAGATACAATATTGGAAATCTACCACCATATCGTTCCTGACAAAAAAAAATCGCATGATTCTAGAAAACTTTCGAAATTAAGTATTGAGTTTGAAAAATTACAATAAAACAATGAAATATATATATGTGTGTGTGTGTGTGTGTGTACCACTGTCGTCGACAACTCATTTTTAAAAACAACGTCAAATTAGCTAATTTAGTTCTCATAACAATGTAATTATATTATAGCTTGTGTAAAATTAGCTAATTTCATTAGTAAAAAAACACTTTTTTTAACTCGTGATATATGTCGCGGTTTTGTAAAAACCGAAGCATTTAAAGATGCGGTGGCAATTTTGAAATTAAGATGAAGTTATATGCTTCGGGTGTACAAAGAACCGAGGCATAAAAGGTTTACGACATTGGTTGATGCAGGACCGAGGCATAAGGATCTGATATTGCTTCGGTTGATCTAGGACCGAGGCACAAGGACCTGCACATTTTCCAATGAAGCAGGCTTTCCATCTGACAAAAAGAGCTACGACCTCGGTTAATAACAGAACCGAGGCATAAGGTGTTGCACCTTTTCAGTGAGCAAAGGCTTTCCATTCAAACCCTTCCATTATTCTTACTCCTACTCTACTGCTACTACCAAACCAAAACTCCTCTCTTCTTCCTCCCTTCATTCTTTTTCCGTGTTGCCGCTCCCCGTCTTGGACCCTGGCAACGCGGCCCAGCGCTGACCGTGGTGCCTCGCCCCCATCGGTCCCTTTCCCGACCATCGTCGCCTTCCGAGATCAAGCCCAAATGGCCAAATCTCTTAGGGTTTTTTTCTTTTCCAAAAATCACATTAAGGGTTTCTGCCTCCTCGATCTCGTGCTTCGCAACTTCGTCGTCAATTTCATCGTTGCACGACGACGCCTAAAGTGGTTGTGGTGGTGGAGCAAGTAGCTTGAGGGAGTAGGTGGGGAATGCGAATTGGTTGCGGGCGGTCCTGGATTCAAGGCGGTGGGGGCGGGAGTTGGGGTCGAAGTCAGGTTCGGAGGCATGATCGGAGGGGTGGGAGGAGTGGCAGTGGCAGCAGCAGCGGTGGTGATGCGTTGCGATGGTGTAGTGGTTCTTGCCGCTGGTTCCCCATTTCAAGAAGGAAAGGGCGAAGTTGTGTAGAGGTTGGGACTTCAACAGAGGCTGCGCCGGTGCGGTGGACATTCAGAAACGCAGAAAGCTGTGGAAGCTGGAGGAGGATTGTGTGTTTGGAAACGGTGTTGTTGGGAATGAGAGTTTGATGTAGGGTTCAGTACAGTGTTGCGGTGTTGTTGGCATTGTTCTTGAGGCCAGTGAAGACTCACAAGAACAGGTTACTGATTTTGGCATTCCAACCTGATAATCCAACCTTTGGATTCCTGATCATCTGATAATCCAACCTAATAAAGTCTGAAAAAGAAAAACAAACATGTTACTACCTCGGTTATCTAAGAACCGAGGCATAATCCTATCTTGTTTTACCTCGGTTCGTGAGTGAGACATAAAACATACCCATTTTTACCTCATCCGTATATGCGTCGGTTGCAGAACTGATGCCTATAAACAAAATTAACCGGTGCCTTTTCTCCTTACTGCACTAGTGTTTAGTTCTGATTTTATAATTTTGTTTATTTCTTTTTATCTTATAAAAAATTTAAATCACTTTTAGTTTAATCCTTATAAAATATTATTCTTTTTGTTTTCATTCCTCCAAAATTATTAATCATAGCTTTGATTCCCAATTGTTATTTTGAAATAAATTAATGATGTTTATTTGACATATCTTTAAAAGTTTTAAAATAATAATACATACTACAAATATTTTTCAAATTACTGACAAAATTTTAAGGACGAATTCTTGATGTATTTATTGACAAATTTTTTTGTCGATAATTACTAACAATTTTTTTTTTGTATTTATCGATGAAATTTTTCGTTGATAATTACTGACAGATATAAATTCTGTCAACAAATTTTACTGTATTATTACTGTCGGAAAAAGTCATTACTGACAGATTTTAGACATTTCTGATGAATTTTAGCAATTAGTAATACTTGTGTTTCTTGTTATTATTACATTAATATTCAATTACTTTGAAATTATCATTTAATTTTTTTCAACACAATTAAATATAATATTAGGGCTCAAAATAGTTAGTTGTAAGCACGATTACAAACAAAAACTTTTTTTACAACAACTAAAACTAAAATTCACTCATTTTAGATTTCCATATATCTTTAGAAATTTTTGAAGTGATAGATACGGACATTGTATATAATAGTTACTTAAAATATCACTTAACTTTTGTATAAGTATAATTAAATACTTACTATAAAATATTTATTTTATTGGAAGTGAATATATTTTTAGTATCTAAACTTTTTTATAAATTTAAAATTTATTTATATTGTAAATTTTGATATGTGAAATTTAAAAATAATAGATATAATTTTTCTAACTCAATTGAATTAAATATTTTTAGCATGTTAATATAATGCTTCATATTAATATTTGAGTTGTTTATACCATTATAAATGTTTTAGTTCAAATGTCATCTTAAAATACTATTTAATATTTTGTTGGATTAAAATGACTACAATTATTTATTTTTAAAGTTTAAAAGTTAAAATATTAAAATTTATAAATGAAACAAATTCCAATTTTGTGTTCAAATTTATATATTGCATACACTACTGGAAAAGTGCGATTTATAGACGGCATTTTACCGAAGGCTTTGAAGCCTTCGGTATTGAGATGATTACCGAAGGCTTTTAAGCCTTCCGTAACTTCGTGATTAATTTAAGTCCCAAATTGGGTTCTTCGTGCCCCAATTTCATTTTACTTCAGCTTCGTCGTTTTTGTCTGTGTCATCCCTCTCTGCAAACACTTCCCTCCCTTGCTTCACGCTCCGTCAGTTTGTCGGTTAGTCACCGGTGGTGGTCCATCATGGTGGTGAGTGGTTCATTGATCACTCTTCGTTCACGGTGCGTGGTTGTTTGGGGAGTGTTGGGCTAGGGTTCATCGTGGGTTGGTTGGTTCGTTGACGGCTGGTGGTGTGGAGGTTGAGGGACTTTGTCAGAGGGGCCGTTGTGGGGCGTCACCGTCGTGGTGTACAAAGGTTGCATCGTCAAGGGCTATCTCGGTTGAGGTAAGTTGTGCTTTTACAAATTCATTATGAGTTTCAATGTTCTTGAATTGTTTGATGTTGTTGTGGCTTGATTGTATGATGTTGTTTGATTGAAAAAGATTGGTTTTTAATTGGAATGAGGGGCAAGGAATTGGCATGCCAGTGAGAAGGTTTAAATAACCTTAACCGTAGTTTAGGGAAAATAAAAGCAAACGAGGTGGTGAAGCTTGAGCAACAGTGCCAATTGTTGTAATTGTTGCTTTTGCTTCTAATGTCTGCAAGTGTGTGCTCTAAGTACGCAAAACTTCAACTATGAACCTTTCAACCTCTAACCTCCCCTTGATTTTCTTCCAATCAACGTACACATAATGTTATATATTGTAAATGGTTGATACTATAACAGTAGGTAGCGGTCCAAACTAGAACTCCTAGCAGCAAGTCAACTCATGCATCATCCAATAGTTTTTTGTGCCTTTGCCTTCTCCACCTTATGAGTACAGTAGTTTTTCTATGCCGGTTGCTTTGCAGAACCCAGACCCAGTCACTCTATCAGGCCTTATGCTATTCCTATACTTCCTCCCTTTTCTGCAGAAAAAGTACTCCTCCTTTTGTCCTGTACTCCCATTGCTCTCTACTTACACACAAAAGCTTGTTCTGAATAGTATTAGTCCAATTCATTGTATCATGGTGTATGTTGTTGGTTCTGAAATTCAAGGGTATTATTCACTTTATATTTTTCTTACAAAAGTATGTTAAATATTAAATTTGGTTCAAGTTTATAATATAAGAATCTACTACGAAGGCCTCAAAGGTTATAATTATATCATACATATAGATGAAAAGCCTTCCATGATATTTTCAGACACTTTTCTAGAAAGTTTTCGTCATCACCATTATTCCACAAGCTTTCCCTTCAGAATCCTCTTAAAAGGACCTGATGGGACTGTCATTCTCAGTTTTTTACTGTAAATATTTACTAAATCAAATGTTGCAATGTGAAATCATTAAAAAGGAAGAGACTGCCACTTGTTTATGGAGTTGTATGCACTAAATGTGAAATCATGAAAAAGGTTCTAGATTAGGGCAAAAAAGAAAAGGATGGAGGGGTGTTAAGCATTGTCATTATACTATAGGAGGGTTCTTTTAGTGGCACAGCCTCTGTTTGAGAATCAAGTGTTAGCTAATTAGAAGAATTGATTGTGTTTTGTTTTACGTTATTATATATATATTGATAATACTCCTAATAATTATGAGGAAATGTGTATGGTAGTGTGTATACTGAAGCACTGGTTTTGTTGGTAAAAGAAGGAGATGTGGTTGAGATAATAATAATTGTTAGGGGAAAAGTAATGAGTTTGATGAGAGTTTGGGCCTCGTGGGTTATGAGTGGTAGAAACGTGAAGCATCATGGTTGACAGAGGGTGGTATTTTGGATGTGTCTATTTTTCTTCTATGAGTGAATTTGTGAAACACTTGATGGGTGTGGCCCCCTTCAACTTCCCCCATTCAAATTTTTTTTTGGACTTTGCTTCCATCAATCTATGTTATGGAATTCTGGCCTCCATCTTTCTCAAATTACTCTTTCATCCACTCCCACACTTCTGTATTGTACTTATTTTATTTTTTTGTAATTTCTCATCCAAGTTCATATTTATGTTTTTATTAGCATCTTTTTATATGTTATAAATTCAAATGTGAATGTGTTTAGTGTGTTAAAAAGGTGTTCATGGATATGTTGGTAGGGTGTTTTGAACTCATTTTAGAGTTTAAAGACAATAATAATCATCAAACAAAGTTGCTTGAACATTCATTTGTGTTTAAATGACTTTATATATGGTTTAGTATGAAACTAGCAAACTATGGACTATATGTAGAGCATAATTAGTATTCCACCTAAGGTTTGATTGTTTTGTGTAGTTGGAACACGTTTAATATCATTAAATTGAAGCCATTAGCCACATGGCTACGTCCTCTGATAAAGCATAAAAAAGGTGTTAGGGAGTTAATTGTATCTAGGAGAAGAGGTAAAGGCACTAAGCCTAACTGCCAAGGCAGTTAGGGAATGGGGAAATAGGTTTCTGTTAGTTCTGTTAGTAGTTGGTATAAAGGGGGGAACGAGTTGTATGTGAGGGAGTTTTTGGAGTCTTGTTGATTGTGTAAGAACTCTTGGAGTTCTTTGGGGAGAGGTTAAGCTCTCTGAGTACCTTGTATTCACCTTTTTCTTGATTCTTTTGCAATAAAAGGAGGGTGTATAATTCAGAGGATCTGTTCTGTGTTGTGTTTCTAGTGCTATTCATAGGTTCTTGATTAAAAGAACCTATCAAAAGGTAGCTCAAATGTAAGGATTTTCATTACGCTTACTGTCCTGTGTGCTACCAACTATGGTAAGAATTGAAAATCAAAACATCAACTCCTTTCCACTGATCCCCAAAGCTAATTCTGTCCAACCTCAAAATCTTGGCTTTTTCTTTATCAATAGTCAAATCCACTAAGAACCCATTCTTCAAGCACGTGATTGAAGCTATGTAATCCTATAATGTAGCAAAAGTTGAACCAAATTATAAGTCAATCAAACAAGTACAAAGCCTCTAGGCTTTGCTG
The DNA here is from genome assembly GCF_029865625.1 of Vigna umbellata. Classification (NCBI taxonomy): domain Eukaryota; kingdom Viridiplantae; phylum Streptophyta; class Magnoliopsida; order Fabales; family Fabaceae; genus Vigna; species Vigna umbellata. The sequence continues at coordinate 52,123,936 of NC_142168.1, read as the reverse complement.
TGTAAACAGAAAAAACAAGCACCAGAAACGAAAACACATGAAGTTGTTGTGTCTGTGTTGTGAAAAAAAAATAGCCAGAGGATGACCAGATCCATATTAGTGATAATTAATAAGTTATTATGAGTTTTGATTATTCTGATGAGGATGAGAACCATAATTGAGTTATACATATCTTATTCTGGAAAAAAAAACTTTTTCCACAGTTCATGGACACATCCTTGTGCTGGGACATGATCCCACGCATACAAAAGAATAGGAATCCTCAGAATGCAACCACATTCTCTCTTTCTCTCTCTTTGTGTTCTACTAAAAAATAATTAATGTTGCTGAACTTTAGTCTTTATATTATGAAAGGGTGATGAGTGTGGGGACAAAAACTACTATAAACACTTGGATCCTACATAAGCAAAAGGAGGATAGAAGATACTAGTGATTGTGTAAGTGTAAGTGAAAGAGTTAATAGTAATAATAATAAGGTGGTGGAGGTGGTGGTGATTGTTTTGGTGATGAAGTGGGGGTACCCTTGTCTGGTGCCCTTATGAAATTATTAGTATTGGTGTCATGTCTTGCTCTCTTCACCTTGTTTTCCTTCTTTTGGTGGTCTTTCTCAGGGTGATGTCAGCAGTAAGGGATCCACTTTTGGGAAAAAAAATTTAAACACAAAATTTGGAATTGCATGCCTTGGCCTTCTTCATTATGTAAGTTAGTAATCATATCATTTGAAGATATGCTTCAAGCATACCAGGACATGTTTTTGGGAGAAGCGAATCAATATTTTTGAAAGACAAAGAATGTAGTCCTATCTCACTCGCCCTTTATCAGACATGCATGTTCTGCAATGGTGCTTTAGTGGGATTATTCAATCCTGCAACTGAGAGTCATTTTGAATATATTCCTCCTCACTTTAACTCCACCCTCTCACCATTACAATCACCACTAATTCATTTAGCATAAGCATTTTTCTTTCATTTTCTATGCTTGTTCGCCTTAGAATAGACCCATCTTCACTTTTCCTAACATTAATGTTTTCTCCCTACCAATCACTTTCATTTCTCGGTCACCATTACATATATCGGTTTAATTTCTTGATCAACCACCCGTTTTGAAAGAGTTCGTATGTTAACCTTTTTGAAATGTAAGTTGAGTTTGGGACTGCAATGTGAAGCAAACAAGTGATTGACTGGCACATGTTGTTACTTATGGAGTCCCCCACAAACATTATCTTCTTTCCTGTGTCTCTGTCCAACAACTTGTTACCATCAAACCTGTCACCAATAACAGCATTTTGGGAGGGAAGAAAAAGAATTGATCTTAAATGGGCTGCACCAACTTCAAATTCATATATATAGACCAATAAATGTCATTGTTTAGTAGTGAATAAACAATTAATAAAATGGGCTGCACCAACCTCTCATCAATGTTTCACTGACACAGCTCCATAATATATATGTATGTAATGGGTGAAACAGTACCAAAAATTTGAAAGAAAAGGAGGAACGGAAAACAGTGACAGGTTAGTAAAAAGGGTACCCAGTTGGGTACAGGGGATTGGGTAATCTGGTATTGTACGTCACTGATCTAAGTCATGGTATCTTTGCGGGGTTGCATCGATTATACTGTCTGTTTTGTTAGAAGAAATAGTGTGAAATGACTTTATTTGGTGTTAGGTGAGAGGTGAGACACAGAATGGCAAAAGGGCAGTGAATCAGTATAAGGCAAAACCAGTTAAATTCCATTGAGTGACAGCATAGGCCAGTCTTGCCAGTTTTAAAGAGACCAAACCAAACCTAAAGTAATTAGTTTTGTTTTGCAAAATGGACTTTGATCATTACATGAGCAGAAAGGGTAGTCCTACATTTGAGAGTGGCAGCCATAGTTTTAAGTTATATGATGAGAAATGGACAATTAAGCAAACCTTGCCTAACTACAAGAACCACATGCTGCTGTCACTTCTCACTGTATTATTGACTCTTTGTTTTTGTTTTCTTTTTGCATATTTAGACATCATGTTCTGGAAGAATACGCTAGTGTAAAGTCTTTAATGCTAGGCCCTGATTATGGTATTCTATATTTTAGATTCTTCATTCACTTTTTTTTAGTGTGAACATTGTGCTGTATTAAATTTTTAAATAGTTAATTCTTCTTTATTTAGATTGTGCAACCGAACAAAAAATTTAAATCAGCTTTATATATTGTTTTCACGTTTATATTTTATTTACTTAAATTAACAGGTTTAAAAATGATTTCAAAATATGGAAACTTTATATCTGTACTAGTTACATTTCATTTTAGAAAAAAAGATAAAAAAAAAGTTATGTATTAATTATTTGTACTTAAACTTAAGAACATATTTTTCTTAAAATTCGTGTTAAGAAATCTTTTAAATTATTTACCTTCACATTTTCTACTTTTCTTTTACCTTTTTCTATCCTTTATTAAAAAAAGTTAGATATTGAAGAAAATAAAAGAAGAAAGGAAAAATACTTTTAATCAGGCCAAAGTTCTTTTCAATATAAAGCAATGTTTTTAAGTTTATAAAATATGGAATGGATTTTTTTATAAATAATGATAATAGGTTGTAGGATATATCACTTAAGAGGTTTTCAAAAACAAGTATTTCTGTCCCACAAATTTGAGTTTATGATTAATTAATTTTCCTGTAGAAAAGTAGAATTGTCCTTGTTATGGGACACATACACATGTCCTAGATTTTTCTTTTTTTTTATATGGACCCTTTGTAGACGCACAAGTTGTGGTCAACTGTAAAGATTTTTGAGTCAGTTTTACATTAAATATTATACTAGTTTAATCCCTCAAACATTAAAATATAGATTAGTATGATGTATTATTGTTTATCTCACATATTATATACATTATTTTCCAGTGCTGGTCCATCCAAACTGTTACTTAAAAACACCTTGCCAGTTCCTAGTTTTTACTGAATTTTGATGGTTTAGTATCTATTATGCACTTAGACTGTTTTATGAGTATTTGAACTCTGCTACCAACTTTTAAAGATCACTTTAGACTTGCTCAAAGTGTGACACACCATACAAATGGTATACTTCGAAATCTGACTTTGTTATGGCCAAAACTGCAGAATAATCACTCCCTCACACCACCAAAAGTGAGTTTATAACATTCAATTAAGTAGGCAATGTTAAAAGTGACTGTAGAATGTGTAAGTACACAAGACCAACCCGGAAAACAGCAACAAGGTGGAGTTACACATAATTTAGATGAAATATACTACACTAAACTAGGAAAATGTACTACAAATAAACTATCCTAACAAGTTAAGAATGGTAGAACGTAGCTATTTAAGCACTCACACTACATAAAATACCTAAAACTAAAAATTTGTCAAGTTAGAAACCTAAAAGTAGTACCTAAAATACACTAAAAGTCCAAAGACCGAAAAGTATATTAAAGTAGTCACGAAAACAGTAAACTAACTATGTACACCACTTTGAAAAGATAAAAGAAAGATAAAATTGAAGTGTGAATTGAAAAATAAAAAGAAAAACATATATTGACTATTGAACACCTTTAAATAGACTAAAGTAGTACATAATTTTATTTCCTTGGACAAATTTGTTATCAAACCTGCATTTAGACCACCAGTAAATGTTCATCTATATGTTGTATGTTGATGTATATATTGTATGCTCCTGTATATTGTATGTTCATTTATTAGGCTACTCCTTCATTAAGTTAAGTAGTCATTTAAAGTCCTATGGTACTAAAAACATTCTCAATAGAATGAGAAGGGTAACCGTACCTTAAACACTTACAATGTACAAAATATGTAAAAGTACTCTATAAAAGAGAACTTTAGTAATGTCAGATTATTGACTCCCCCAAATTGTACACACAAGCACTTAGGATGTCAAAGGCATTTCAATACAGAGGACTTCTCTTTGGATGCCCTTATTGAATGCCTATGACAATAATGTTGAAATTGCCTTCCATGTTTGACTTGAGTAGTAATAGGTTTATTACTTATGTCACATGGAGTGTGTATGTTTTGGCTAAGTTTTTATTTGTTTGGCTTGTCACAGAACATGTCCCATTTTCTCAACCATCGTGGATGGATGTATGACCGTTGTTATAGTGGAAGGAGAGGTTTGAAGGAATCTTTTGTCATCGGAGTTGAAGAGATTTTGGAGACGGCCCGACGATATCAATATTATGCTATTGATGGAGGGATTCGATGTCCATGCATCAAGTGCAAATGTACAAGAACTTTGAAAGATGATGTCGTCAAACTTCACCTATACCAAAAAGGGTTCATGCCTAATTACACGGTTTGGACATTTCATGGTGAAGAAATTCCTTCGACCTCCACTGCAGCTGAAAAGCGGCTCGCATCAGGTTTGAATACTATTGTACGTACATCTGAGACAGATCAATTTGCCGATATGCAAGAGATGGTCGACAATGATCTTCGTCGCCATGCTGAACAAGAAGCAAACGATAGTCATTATGAAGAGCCTCCAAATGAAACCACTCAGAGGTTTTACAATTTACTAACAGAGGCAAATCTACCTGTATTTGAAGGTTCAATTGAGTCAAAATTATCAGTGTGCATTAGACTCATGGCTGGAAAATCTAATTGGAACGTCCCCATTCAAGCAGTGGACTTTTATACAAAATTGATGTTAGATTTGACACCATCAAACAATATTTTGCCGAAGAATTATTACCAAGCCAAAAAATGTGTTTCAAAGTTGGGATTGGAAGTCAAGAAGATTGATTGTTGTGTTAATGGATGCATGTTATTCTACGACAATGACAGTGGCAAAAATGATGCATTGTTGGTTGAATGCAAGTTTTGTGGCTCACCTCGATATCATACGATGCATGCTGGCCGGAGGCAAAAAAACCCATTCCCTTAAAGTCCATGTTCTACTTGCCTATAATTCCAAGACTACAAAGAATGTTTACTTTAATGGAAACATCAGAACACATGACATGGCATGATGGTAAGAAAACTGAAGGATTTTTGCGTCATCCTTCAGATGGTGAAGCGTGGAAGCACTTCAATCGTAAACATCCATCCTTTGCTAGTGAACCGCGTAACGTCAGACTTGGTCTATGCTCTGATGGGTTTACCCCGTACATTCAGGCCTCTGCATCACCATATTCATGCTGGCCCGTGATAGTTACCCCATACAATCTACCACCTGAGATGTGTATGAGAAAGCCTTACATGTTTTTATCGTGTCTAATACCAGGTCCATCTAATCCCAAATCATTTATTGATGTTTATTTAGAGCCTTTAATTGATGATTTGAAGAAGTTATGGAATGGTGTTTGGACGTATGACATTTCAAGGAAGCAAAATTTCCTTATGAGGGCAGCCTTGATGTGGACTATTAATGACTTCCCAGCATACGGCATGTTATCTGGTTGGAGCACGCATGGTCGATTAGCTTGTCCACATTGCATGGAACATACAAAGTCATTCCAATTGAGTTATGGTCGGAAAAGTAGTTGGTTTGACTGCCATCGACGGTTCTTGCCCATTGATCACCCCTTTAGAAGAAACAAAAAGGCATTTCGCAAAGGGCAAGTTGAAACGGATTTGCCCCCGCCGAAGTTGACTGGATCACACATTTGGAGAAGAGTTAAAGACTATCCAAAAGTCACTGAATATGGTCACAATAGGATAGAAGGGTTTGGAGAATGGCATTATTGGACTAAATGAAGCATATTTTGGGAACTTCCCTATTGGAAAGACAACTTGCTAAGACACAACCTCGATGTCATGCACACAGAAAAAAATTTCTTTGACAATGTCTTCAACACAGTTATGAATGTTAAAGGTAAAACAAAAGATAATGAGAAAGCAAGAAAAGATTTACCTTTGTATTGTGGACGAAAAGACTTAGAGTTGAAGGCGCAAGGTAACGACCGATTATTTAAACCAAAAGCAAATTACACCATGTCAAAAGACGAGACAAGAATAGTGTGTGGATGGATCAAGGAGCTTAGAATGCCAGATGCATATGCTTCTAACTTGTCCAGATGTGTCAATGTTCAGAATGGTACTATTCAAGGGTTGAAGAGTCATGATTGTCATGTATTCATGGAGACTTTCATCCTTCTTGCGTTCAGTTGTTTGCCAATGCACGTGTTAAATCCACTGATAGAAATTAGTAACTTCTTTAAAGATTTGTGCCGCACGACACTAAAGGAGAATTCCCTTAAAAAGATGGATGAAAATATCCCAATTATTCTCTGCAAATTGGAAAGAATATTCCCTCCTGCATTCTTTGATTCAATGGAGCATATTCCAATACATCTAGCATATGAAGCTTGGCTTGGGGGACCGGTGCAGTACAGGTGGATGTATCCATTTGAAAGGTTTATGGAAGAATCCAAACGTTTAGTTAAAAATAAAGCTAGAGTAGAAGGCTCAATTTGTGCAGCTTACTTGCATAGAGAGACAATGTATTTTTGTTCACATTATTTCAAAAACTTCAAGTTATCCCCCACTCATGTCAGAAATGAAATGCAATGGAAAGTTGAACCACGTGAAGGTGCATTATCAATTTTCCGATAATCAGGCCGTCACGTAGGGAAAGAATTCACACATTGGTTAACTGATGCTGAATTCAATTATGCTCATGTCCATGTCTTAATCAATTGCAGTGAAGTTAAGTCGTACCTTGAGTATGTCATCATCCATCTCCTATAATTCCAACGACACAATTGTTATACACTAATGAATTTCATTTGTACCAGCTCATTTCTTGTTGCTGAGCAAGTCGTAGAAGGAAATACTTCTGCTAGAATACACTCTGAGTTTCCCCATTGGTTTAGAAATCAGGTCTGTTGTTTTTCCTACGTTTAAAAATCGGTTAATTTGACTCTTGCTTTCATAATTTTTTTAGTGTCTTTGTAGGTTTTTAATCAGGCATTAACTCCCACAGTTCAAGAGTTAAGACATCTCTCGAATTGGCCAATGAGATGTATCAAAGAATGGCACACTTACTTCACCAATGGTTACAAATTCCATACACATGAATGGTCTAAAGGAAAGAAAACATCTAATTGTGGTGTGTATGTCAAGGGCCTAACAGAGGGTTCTTATGATGATTTCTACGGCATCATTCATAAAATATATGAGCTAGAGTACAACAACACTACTTCTCCAAACAGAGTAGTACTTTTTTATTGTGAATGGTTTGATCCTTCTAGAGCTGGTACTAGAGTTGATCCACGCTTTAATATTGTCGAACTCAACCAGAGATTAAGATATGGACCGTTTGATCCTTTCATTCTACCAAGTAATGTTAGACAGGTTTATTATGTGCCATATCCACCATTCCGAAATATTGACAAGCGTGGTTGGGTCGTAGCAATACAAACCAAGCCTAGAGGTCGCATTGACTCAAATGAGGTTGAGGAAGATGTTGCCTACCAACTTGACCAAATGTCACAATCACAAGAAATTATTGAAGTTGAACGTATAACCGCATTGGTCGACCCCGGTGGTGATGGAGATGATTTAGAAGCAACAATACAAGGTGATGAAGAACAAGAAGAATAGGAAGAAGAAGAAGAAGAAGAAGAAGAAGAAGAAGAAGAAGATGATGATGATGATGATGATGACGACGACGACGAAGAAGAAGAAGATGATGATGATAATGACGATGATGAAGAAGAAGAAGATGAAGATGAAGATCATGATGACGACGATTGAATGTTGGACATCTATTGTACCAAATTGAACTATCATTTGAAGAGAGTTATCTGAAATACTATCTTAAAAGTTGTATGCGATTATTTATACATTGACTTTAAAAACCATTGATCATTCCTTATTCATTTCTTTTTTTTCCCTTTATTTGTAGCCATTTCAATGCAGTAATGACAGGACAAGGTTCAGAACGTCCTGATAAAGGAAAGGGGGTAGCAAGGCCTAAAAAGAGGCAACGACAGGCACCAAAGTATATACTTAGGGTGCCTGCTAGACTACCTACCATTGCTGCCCCTGGTACATCATCTGTGGGGCCTCCTCCTACCCCTACAATACAACCTCTTACCCATGCAGTACACCCTTCTCCTACTCTTGCAGCACACCCTTCTACTACCCCTGCAGCAGACCCTCTTCCTCCTCTTGTGATTATAACCCCCACTCCTCCCCTTGTGGTTATTACCCCCACTCCTCCCCCTGTGGTTATTACCCCCACTCCTCTCCCTAACCCTACTTCTATACCTTCCTCATCTTCTATACCGTCTTCTAAGACTGTCAGACCATCTGTTGATCCAGATTCAAGTGGTGATGGTGAAGGTCTTGACCCGCCCCTCCATGATCGACCATGGATTGAGCCGTATGATAAAGGGTAAGATTTTAAGCTCTTCATATAATTTGATGTTTATACCTTACTGTAATTGAAATGAATTTTATTATGCAGGTTTATTCCATCTAGGGTTGCTTCCTAGGCCATCACACGTTCAATTAAGCAACAGTTTTTAAGTCCATGGCCTACTTGGGGAGCAATACCTGATGACTACAGAAAGCCATTCTAGGAGCGCTTCTAGGTTTCCTCTTTGCTCAAAGCATGCATTGTTTAACTCATTTGATGTCATGATTATTGGTTTTGTCGATATGGACACATACGGGGAAATCTAGATCTGGGGAATCTCTCCCATTAGTATATTACAAACCTAGACATTGGAGTAAAGCCTTCGGTAATTTCCGAAGGGCGGAAGCCTTCGGTAATTTCCGAAGGGCAACGGCCTTCGGTAAGTGCTTGACGTGGGAATTTACCGAAGGGAAAAAGCCTTTGGTATTTGGAGGGAAATGTAAGGAACAAATGTGTTCTGGCGAAACCAACAACATATAACATACCTGCATAACAGTTTTCAATCACAAACAGACCTGCTAAACAGTTTTCAAGCACATACAGACCTACATAATGTGCATCTGAAAGATGCAATTGATAGTCAATATCCATAGAACATACAGTAATCTATAGAATATCCATTAGGTCAAAGAACATGTATTTATAGTTAAAACATAAAACAATCAATGTTAATGATGTTCTAACATTCAAAGTCACCAAGTTCATCTAACATCGAAATTATCTAAACTCCAAATGTTCTAATATTCAAATGTTTCTATAACAAGTAATAAGAAGCAGGTGACTAATAATGTACATAGTTATCATTAGAATGATCTTCATCATCCTGCTCCTCTATTGATGGCTGGACTGGTGTGGGTTGGACTGATGAGGATTGTTGGACTGATGTGGGCTGTTGAGGGACAGCGGGTGACGAGGAGGGTTGTGGCTAGGTCGGAGGGATAACTAATTCATCCTGTGAAGTAGCAGGCAACACTCTCATGACCAGGGCCTTAAAGTTTGTAAACTCTGCTCTCAAATCAGTGATTTCCTGGTCACGTTGCTGCAGTGCCTGCGTGAGGCAGAGAACGACCTCGTCAGGAGTAGTGGTGGACGAAGAAGGTTGGTGCTTCAGAGTACCTCCTCTCGATGCTGTATAGTTTGCAGCAAGTTGTCCTGCACCGTACACTCGTCCCTTTTTCTTCCCACCAACGATGTCGATCCAGCACTGTGTCCTACGGATGTCATCTTCTGCATTACTGGCATCATCCGGTGTAGGAGCTGACTCATGTTCAGATCTAACCTATGAAAGTCTTGTAGAGAATTCTTCCTGTTGAAAGATTAAAAGCAATGTTAGGGAATGATAGAATAACTTAACTGAACAATTAGTAATAGTAATAGTAATAATGTTATTTGCTTACATGAGTCTTCTGAGATCTTTCATCAACGAATTGATTAGTGCCCTTCCTTACATGAGTCTGTGCAAAGACCTCATCAACATGGACCGCCCATCCCAGAGCTTGTGCCTGTAACATAATTTAGAATTATATCAAGTACGTATGAAATAAATACATAACTTATATATGAAAGAAAAAGTTATGTAATGAAATTATACCATACGAATGGCATGCTCATGAATAGTGATCGACCCACCAGTATGCGAAACTCTACTGTATTCCAATGAGCCAGTAAAGAGTTCCAAATTTGTTCACCCAGCCAGTAAAGGCGCTGTCCTGCATTGCGGGCATCCCTAAACATCTCTGACAGTCGATGAGATGCTTTCATGTGGAAATTTCTGTGTATCTGACTTTCATGTTCAGGTTTCCACTGCACCTTCATCTGTAACATTAAAGAGAACAAACATTGATTACAGAACATACTCAAATAAGAGGGACAATTATTTAAATAGATTGTTCACTTGAAAGCGCTCCCAGAATGCCTTTCTTTCGTCATCAAGAATTGCTCCCCAAGTCGGCCATGGACTTAGAAACTGTTGCTTAATTGAACGTGTGATGGCCTGGGAAGCAACCCTAGATGGAATAAACCTATAGGATAAAAGTCATTTGAATTACAATAGGGTTTAAACATCAAATTATATCAAGAGATTAAAAACTTACCCTTTACCATACGGCTCAATCCATGGTCGATCATGGAGGGGGGGAGTCAAGACCTTCACCATCACCACTTGAATCTTGATCAGCAGATGGTGTGACAGTGTCACAAGGCGGTATAACAGATGAGGAAGGTATAGAAGAAGGGTCAGGGACAGGAGTGGGGGTTATAACCACAGGGGGAGGAGTGAGGGTTATAATTACAGGAGGAGGAAGAGGGTCTGTTGTAGGGGTAGTAGAAGGGTGTACTGCAGGGGTAGGAGTAGGGTCTACTGTAGGTGTAGGAGGCTGTACTGTAGGGGTAGGAGGAGGCCCCCCAGATGATGTAGTGCCGGCAGCAGTGGTAGGTAGTCTAGCAGGCACCCTAAGTACATACTTTGGTGCCTACCGTTGCCTCTTTCTAGGCCTTGCTACCCCCTTTCCTTTATCAGGACGTTCTGAACCTTGTCCTGTCATTACTGCATTGAAATGGTTACAAATAAAGCGAAAAAATAGAAATCATTAACGAAGGATCAATGCTTCTTAAAGTAAATCTATAAATAATTGCATACAACTTTTAAGATGGTATTTTAGATAACTCTATTGAAATGACAGTTCAATTTGCTACAGTGGATGTCCAACATTCAATCGTCGTCATCATGATCGTCATCTTCATCTTCTTCTTCATCATCGTCTTTATCATCATCATCTTCGTCTTCTTCTTCGTCGTCGTCATCATCATCATCATCTTCTTGTTCGTCTTCTTCTTCTTCTTCTTCTTCTTCTTCCTCTTCTTCTTGTTCTTCATCACCTTGTATTGTTGCTTGTAATTCATCTCCATCACCATTAGGGTCGACCAATGCGGTTATATGTTCAACTTCAATAACTTCTTGTGGTTGTGACATTTGGTCAAGTTAGTAGGCAACATCTTCCTCAACCTCATTTGAGTCAATGCGACCTCTAGGCTTGGTTTGTATTGCTACGGCCCAACCACGCTTGTCAATATTGCGGAATGGTGGATATGGCACATAATAAACCTGTCTAACATTACTTGGTAGAATGAAAGGATCAAACGATCCATATCTTAATCTCTGGTTGAGTTCGACAATATTAAAGCGTGGATCGACTCTAGTACCAGCTCTAGAAGGATCAAACCATTCACAATAAAAAAGTACTACTCTGTTTGGAGAAGTAGTGCTGTTGTACTCTAACTCATATATTTTATGAATGATGCCATAGAAATCATCATAACAACCCTCTGTTAGGCCCTTGACATACACACCACAATTTGATGTTTTCTTTCCTTTAGACCATTCACGTGTATGGAATTTGTAACCATTGGTGAAGTAAGTGTGCCATTCTTTGACACATCTCATTGGCCAATTCGACAGATTTCTTAACTCTTGAACCGTGGGAGTTAATGCCTGATTAAAAACCTTCAAAGGTACTAACAAAATTATAAAAGCAAGAGTCAAATTAACCTTGGTCTAAATGTAGGAAAAAGTACGGACCTGATTTCTAAACCAATGGGGAAACTCTGAGTGTATTCTAGCAGAAGTATTTCCTTCTGCGACTTACTCAGCCACAACAAATGAGCTGGTACAAATGAAATTCATTAGTGTATAATAATTGAACCCTTTGAAAGACAATGTAAATGCATGATGACATACTCAAGGTACGGCTTTACTTCACCGCAATTGATTAAGACATGGAAATGAGCAGAGTTGAATTCAGCATCAGTTAACCAATGAGTGAATTCTTTCCCTGCTGACGGCCTGATTGTCAGAACACTGATAATGCACCTTCACGTGGTTCAACTTGCCATTGCATTTCATTTCTGACATGAGTGGGGGACAACATGAAGTTTTTGAAATAATGTGAACAAAAATACGTTGTCTCTTTGTGCAAGTAAGTTGCACAAATTGAGCCTTCTACTCTAGCTTTATTTTTAACTGAACGTTTGGATTCTCCCATAAACCTTTCAAATGGATACATCCACCTGTACTGCACAGGTCCCCCAAGCCAAGCTTCATATGCAAGATGAATTGGAATATGCTCCATTGAATCAAAGAATGCACACTGACAATTTTGACTCAGATGAACCTTCAAATACAGGTAGATTTGCCTCTGTAAGTAAATTGTAAAACCTCTGCGTTGTTTCATTTGGAGGCTCTTCATCGTGACTATCGTCTGCTTCTTCAGCATGGTGACGAAGAGAATTGTCGACCATCTCTTGCATATAGGCAAATTGATCTATCTCAGATGTATGTACAACAGTATTCGAACCTGATGCAAGCTGTTTTACAGCTGTAGTGGAGGTCGAAGGAATTTCTTCACCATGAAATGTCCAGACCGTGTAATTAGGCATGAACCCTTTTTGGTAAAGGTGAACTTTGACGACTTCATCTTTCAAAATCCTTGTACATTCGCACTTGATGCATGGACATCGAATCCCTCCATCAAGGGCATAATATTGACATCGTCGGGCCGTCTCCACGAACTTTTCAACTCCGATGACAAAAGATTCCTTCAAACCTCTCCTTCCACTATAACAACGGTCGTACATCCATCCACGATGGTTGGGAAAATGGGCCATGTTCTGTGACAAGCCAAACAAATAAAAACTTAGCCAAAACAGCAACACTTCATGTGACATAAGTAATAAACCTATTACTACTCAAGTCGAACATGGAAGTGAAGAGAAGTCCTCAGTATTGAAATGTCTCATACATACTAAGGGGTTGTGTATTAAAGTTGGAGGAGACAACTTATTACTACTGAAGTTCTCTTGTCTAGAGTACTTCCAAATATTTTGTAGGTTCTAAGTGTTTAGTGTATTTTTACCCTTCTCATTGCTTTGAGAGTGTGTGTAGTACCATAGGTTTTTAAATGACTACTTAACTTAATCAAGTTATAGCCTAACAAATGAAAGACAATGTAAATGAACATACCATATACACATCAACATAATTTAGGCAATCAAATATCTGAGAAAAGCATGGATATATACTACGATTTGTGGTTTATGGAATTCTTTGCTTTTGAATAGTTTACTAGGTCCATTTCACTACTCTAGACATGTTAGGATGTTCACATTAGTTAAATTAAGGTTACATTAGGTCTAATTTTAGGTTTAAGTTGCCAAAGTTTAAGATTTATGTTGTTTTTGTAGTGTGAGTTTGTAATTAGCTACGTTTTTTCATCTCTGGTTGCTGCTTTATATTTTAAAAAGGTTTACGTTTTCTTTTGATCAACTTTTCGTTTTTTTTGTATGGTTAGTTTGGTCCTTTATCTTACGATTTGAAGTATTTGGGTTAGTTTTTCATAACAGGTGAATTAAGAATGGAATTTTTTTATAGGAGATGATCCACATTTGGTCTTTTGAAAGATGGTACATGTAAAAAATAAAAGGAAAAAAAATATTCAAAAGCTCATCTGTTGATTGTTAGTTGGTATGATTGTTATTATCTTTCTCTGGTAGTAACTTGTGGCCGTTAACTAAATTTATGGTTTGTGGTTATTATTTTGTTTGCACTGAAGCAAGGGCCATTCCAAGGTTCTAGAATTTGTTGTGTTATCCTTGTTTCTTGTGTGGCATCACTGCTACTTTGTTTGTAAAAGCAAGGGCAAAGTTTATCTGGCTTTGATGGAAATGGTTGGCAAGGAGGGTTTGAGAACTGGGGTGTTGAACTTCAGTTTTGGGAAGCTTATGATGGTTGGTGGTGGTGAAAATAGTGGGAGAGGAGTGAACTTGAAAGCTGGGGTGATCACTGATTGGAAAGATATTCCAGTGGAGCTTTTGATGCAAATTTTGTCACTTGTTGATGATCAAACGGTGATCATAGCTTCTGAAGTTTGTCGTAGGTGGAGAGAGGCAATTTGCTTTGGCCTTACCCGGTTGTCACTCTTATGGTACATCTTTATTTCTTATCTTCCCTTCAAATGCTATTATTTTTTTATTTAGTTATAATTTAACTTCTCTGTGTTTTCTAATTTCTAAATGCTATGTATATCAAACATTATAAACCACAAAAAATTATATTTTCACTCTCTGGTTTATGAATGTACATGATGTTTTTCTACGTATCTTCTATTAGCTTCAAATTGAAACTGTTATTCTTGGTTTCATTGGTTTATTATATGATCATGAATTGATTTCGTTTTGCTGCAATTTCGATTATGCCGTAAGTTTTAGCTGACCTTTAAGATGTGTTTATGGATTGCTACCATAGAGACTTGGTGAGATTGTAGCCCATTTTAATTTGATATGATTGCTTTGCATTTCATATAGCAATATGGATTAATTCCTTTCTCTGGAAGACAAGAGGATGAAGTGTGTCTATGGTGTTGAACAACTATAAGCTACTGCTAATAGGGCAACTTGGTTTAGAAAATTTAAACAAGGAAACTGATGAAATCTACTTGAGATTCCAGGTCAGTGTTTGACTATAACAACCCTATCAGTGTTTGACTATAGCAACTGATGAAATTTAAGCAAGACTGCCAAGAATGGAAGCCATTGCGCAGGGCCTTTGGGCAATGTTTGACTATAGCAACCCTCCAAGTGGTGAAATCTACTTGAGATTCCAGGTCAGTGGCAGTGCAGGGATTTATTGGGTTCAGTCCAGGAATGCTATCTCTAGTGATTGGACGGCCAGAGCAACATATGACACCATGGTGCAGCTTAATTACGAACAAAAAACCACTTCAAGATTCCAGGAAAAGATTCCAATTCATCTGGCATTCTAGTATTCAATTTGTTTCTGTTTAGTTACTGTCATCAATAGGAATGTTTGTGTGTACTGCTGTATGTGTCTCTGTTGTTGGGGACTAAAATAATGGGAATTCATGTACTTTTCCATCTTAGATAACATGAATTTGGATAAAATAAATGTATCATCTCCTTTCTCCTTTATTGGTATCTCATATCTCATCTTTAATTTTCTCTGTTATCTCTTTTTTATTTTGCTCAATTACCAAGAGAAATCAAACATGCGAGATTAGAATGGAAAAGTAGAAACTCTACTCTTCTTTTGTTGATAAAACTAATTTGTATTAGTAAACAAGGCATAGTAGGAGGCTTACGTTCCATAATGGCTACTCATAGTGGAAGATTTCACTCACACTCATACACTATAATTTGTTCTTACATGGGATTTCCAACACTTTTTTCTAGGTTCTGAGTCTAAAAACTCTTACATATTTGACAATCAAATTCAAACAATTCAAACAATTCAAAACAAAGTATGACAAAACTCAATGTATACAGTATCATAAACTCCATTCAACATAACTTAACATTCAAAGTGGACATTCACAACATTTTATAACAACATCAAATTCATGAAACAAGAATGAAAATAACATATCACATATAATCATGCAATTTCAGTTTAGGTGACCATACCTTCGCCTTTGTTATCCTTTCCTGATCAAGTCTTCTTTGTAGACTCTCTTCCTCCCCTTCTGGCCATAATTGCTTTAAAAACTCACCTAAGACATCAAATAGAAGTGTATTTAAGGTTATTCATTAGATATTGTTCCATTAATTTAATAACCATAACAACAGTTTAAGCATTACCTAATAGTATCCAAAAAGGAATAACAATAACCAACTAAAACATCACCAAACAAATTTATCATACTGCACCAGAATTCAACAAACCAAATTCTTTCAATTTGGACAACTTTTGCCCAAAGAAATTAATCAAACAGTAGGTTCCAAAAAAATTATGCACTAGAGAAAGTCCCTAGTTGGGTGGTTCGATACTAAAACACGTATGGAAGAGATTTAAACACACAACTCAATGTTCAAGCAACTTTGTTTGATGATTTTATTTGTGTTTAAACTCTAAAATGAGTTATAAACAGCTTGCAGCTCAAAATCAATACTCCACTTCCATTTTAACTCAAAAAGTGATGGTTTAGAAAGAAAATTTTCATATAAACCAAACTATGACCCAATGAGGTGCATAAGACTTTACTTTTAATTCTTTCTTCCTTTTTTAAACTTTTCTAAAGTGTGAACAATTAAAAATAAGAAAACAAAGTCCTATAGACTTGTTTGATCAGGCCATCTTAAATCATTTTTCTTGTTCAACTATATTGATGAAATCTTGCTCAAGTCGTTTGATTTAAATAAACAAATGCTTAGCCCATTTCCTATTCAATAAAGTTCTTTTCTTTAAGATATATACATATATACTATGTGAGAATAAAACGTGAAAAAGGTTAGTGTTCAAAAACTTTCTCAAACAAATTAAATTTGATTTTACTAATTCAGTCATCAAACATGGAGAGGGAAATATTCTCAAGGTAAGAAACTATGATAGAAAAGTGTGTCAACTATATGTCTACATCTAACTCAGTTCCATCTTTAAGCAGTTAGCAACTATCGAAGCGAGAAGTGATATCTGAGAACACATCTTCTCCACAAGGAATTGTGAGACCACCAGTTGGATGGTCATAACCAAATTCATCCTCAGCTTGACTCAATTTTGTTGAAATGAAGGTTGGTTCAAGTATGACTCAACATACACTGATATAGAGTTACCTAAAATGATAAGCAATTTTTGAATTGAGTTTGAATCAACTTGATTTATGTTTATTTGCTTTATTAATATGATCTAGAGCATTTCCTAGGTTACATTTTTCAGTGCCTACTTCGTTTCTAAACTTTACTTAATTGCCTATTCAATCTTTGGTCATCCAAGTTGTCAATTTGAAGTCTAAAATTGTTTGTTGTCCATAACCAATTATGGTGCAGTTTTTTCTCTGCTTTGGTGCTAATTTCCTGTGATTTTTTAATACTGTGAAGACTTTGTGGTTCAATCCAGTAGCTTCAATGTTACCAAAATAGTGTTTCTCAATCTGTTTTGAAGTAGCATCATAATAAGTTTAAACTTTGAATCATCTACGTATATTAGAGGTTGTTTGTACTTTACTGTTGTATATCACATAACCTTTTAATTGTAATCTTTCTTTCTTTGTTGTTTTGTGTACTTGTGTTTACATACATACAGGTTCTGGTCTAGTGAGAAGAAAACTAGGCTCTACATATCACTAATGTAGGACACTGATTGAAAGAGAAAGAAAGATTGACCAAGTGCTGAAAAATCCATTTTGCCTAATCCAGTGCACTAAACAGCAGAGAGAACACTCACTTTTATGACCTTTGTATGGGTAATCTTTGGCAATAAGAGAGAGTGTTATGTGGACAGTTTCTAAACAGATAACAAACCTTTATGATTTGAAAAGCCAAAACTGTTTACATTCATTTTGAGTGTTGAATTCACTTTGATTAGGTGGTCCAAAACCATGCTGATATGATCACATGCATCTTGCTTTACACAAGGAATTTGGACCACAAACTACACTGTACCAGTAGTGGCCAGTAACATAATTATTTTTTCTTTGAATTTGTTTTTGAGTATTCTTGTTAGCCAAAGCTACAAGCCAAGGGGTCATCAGAACCTAAACCTTCCTTTGTGTTCTATTCAAACAACCAATTTGGAAACACTGTAAACTTTTTTTAATGTTGGACAAACTTGGGAAGTGGAACAAAATTCACTTCAGTTGTTGAAAAAGCCTTCACAGTCTGTGTAACCTCAAAACCACCAAGAGAATTACACGTCTCCCACACACCACTCTTATAGAAAAACTTCTATCACTTTTATGAAATTTTTTTGAAACTTTGGAAGATTACAAATCAGTCATTTATTGACCCTTTTGTTTTCTATAAGCTGCATTAGTTCCTATGTTATATTAATTATACCTTTTCTTTGTAGAGGCAAAGATCAAAATCACTGGGGGTCCAAACATGTACGAAGAAAGTAGTTGCTTTGATCCGAATGGGATGGTGGCAGAAGACTATTTTTCCCAGATGGTTTCAAAATCAGAGGCAGTTATGTCTGTGACTACCATGCAGCCCCAAAACACCCTTGGGATGGAAAACTTAGCCTACACATCTTCCAGTGGAGAAGATGCTTCTGTTGTTGCTATGGAAATCATTGCACACCCTCGACAAAACTCATACAATCAAGTTAATAACTTGAACCCCCAGTTTGTGCAAGTGGTGAACAACCATGGTTCATGTGAGGAGCTTTATTCTTTCCCCACTCACTCCTCCGCACTTGAGAGGGGTCACCATCATCACCAATTTCCTTATTCCACACCAACACCAGATCTCCTCAGCCTTCTCCACTTGCCAATGACCTTTGAAAACCAAAGCACCAATCTTCCGAAACTCTCTGGCCCTATGGGAACAGCAGACAGCACAAACGTCTCATCTGTTGCCTATGACCCTTTCTTGCATCTCAACCTGCAAGCACCTCCACCAGCTCTTGGAAATGATTTTGCCTTTGGAGGAGGGGGTGTCATACAAGGCAGTGGAATTGCCTACCCAGATTTTGGAAATGGGGTGGTGGAGGTCACTCAAGATGTGGGGAAAAACAGAGGGGGGAAAAGGACCAACCAGTTTACCAGTACCACTACTGAGAGACAAAGGAGAGTGGATTTGAGTAGTAAATTTGATGCTTTGAAAGAACTCATCCCAAACCCCTCCAAGGTAACATTTTGGAGTAAATTATACTGTTGACATTTTGTCAAATTATAGACATTTTTCTTTCCTGCTTTTTCTATTTCACAGTAACTCTTCAATTGTTTAAAATGTCTTTTTTCTAGGAAAGGTTGTTTTAAACATAAAGAACATGTAAACTTTGAGAAAAATATCTTATTTTTAAACCCAACATTGATTAAAGCTAATGTCTTTGAGTATAAAGAAAGTAGAACTGAGTGATTGATTTTGTTCTGTTTTGTTAATTGAAAAGGATAATTGTGGTTTGGTAGTACTAATATATTGTAAAGAACCAATATTAGATTTAGAAAAAGAAGGATCAAAAACAGATGCAAAAACCTTTGGTAGTGAGCTTTAAACCTGAAATCAAACGAGTGGGTTCAGGCTTAGAATTATCCATCTTTGCTCAATGGAGGATATCCTGAATATACTATTTTTTAGAGAGAATAAGTCCTCCATCAAGGATGGAGAATATGTCTACCATCAATCGTTGTTTTGATTGATCTACATTTTAATTAACTAAGAGTAAAAAAAAGGTTGTGATTGAAATGAAGTTTGAATGCACTATATTCAATGCAACTTACTTATAAGGTTATGGGTATTAGGTATAGGACACAGATATCAGTGTCCATGTAGGACAGACTTACCTTCTATAGGTATATACATTAACCTTGACAGGAATATAACACCTTCTCTACGTATAGGACAGAGATATCTTGAGTATTTCGCTACTTATGCTATATGAAATTGGCTTTTTAGGTGTACCAGTAGCTTTTTACTCTCATTGAGTAATTGTTATCAGTTTTCATAATGTACTGATATTAGCTTGCTTTAGTTTTAAAATGGCTAATTCTAACAAATGCATTACCAATCAAAATGCCAACTTTGAACAATTTTTCTATAACAAATCATATTGCACAAACTAATTCACAGCATACATTGAACAAAGTCAGAAGAAATGCTTCTTAGCTTTTATAGTTCATCAATCAAAATAACAACTTACCTCGACGGTAGCCCCTTCAATAGCCTCTGAAGAAGTAGTGAAAGACCTTGTTACGCAGTTACACTGCCCTGGTTACGCCGCCTCGTCTATGCCGCGTCCTCCAATATCGTCCCTCGACAATGGTAGCCTTCAACTCAGCCACCCACCACCTTCCTCAGCTCAGAACACTGCAAAACGCTACAAGGAAAAAGGATCCACCATTGACGCGTAATCGAAAACATTAACAGGAAAACAAAATGAGATGGGAGAATGGGACACTTCACCTATAATGGAGGAATGGGGAAGAAGCATATCCCGATTGTGGTTAGGGTGGGAAGCAGTCTGCACAAGCCAGCCAGTGAGTTCGTCGATGAAGTTAGGGAAGAGAATGTGAAGATTGGGGAAGAAAGCGTTTTCGCGAAATGAGGGCTTGGGAAGTATCTCAGTTTCTAATTTCATATACATTATTCACTTACCGACGGTCGCTTGCCTTTGGTAATCACCCATGTCCATTACAGATGGCCATTATCCTTCGGTAAGGTCATGTTACACAAGCCTTCGAAAAAGCCTTCGGTAATAAACCGTCGGTATTAATTGTTTTTCCTGTAGTGTTTCTAGGTATTTCCCAATAACAAAGAAGACCATTAAATCATGCCATGAACGATTAAACATAAAAAACATAGAGTAAAGGAGAAAATCCTAACAATTGATGAACAAAGCATAAATAATTAAAACCAATTGAAATACATGAGAGTTCACAAGGTTACATCATCCCCCAACAACAAATTGAGTTTAGCTCTCCCTTGTCATATCTTCTTATCATACAAATCTCAGTCAAGATATATTGATGCATTGGCCAATCAATTTCAACTATGGTGTTCATCTAATCACAACATACAACAAATGCAAACTCATGAATGATCAACAGCCAAGCAAGAATTGTATCCTATGATGCATGGAACCATTCCTCTCCAAAGATAGTGTTTCAGTCAAGCACTCAAAAAGTGTTTCACTCAAACACTCAAAAGTGTATAGTGAGGTGACACTCTTACACTCTACTATCATAATGTCACATGAATCAACTTTGCCTTTCATTTAACCATAACTCAAACACACTCATACGCAAGTTATCATAACAACGACTTTTTGAGGCTTGTATTGAGGTTGGACTAAGAAGAAAATTGGTTTTTTCTGGACAACAAAATTCCTTGAGTTAAGAGAGTGCACAATTCATTCATTCAAATTAACAATTAATCTCTCTTTTACTTTTCATGTGAGAAACCAAATTTTCAATTTATTCCTAACTTCACTTTCATTGAGCTTAACCTTTTCTTTCTTCTTTTTAATTTTTCTTTTGGTCAATGCTCTTTTATGAATTCCACAAAGCTCTTTCTGGTTTCTCACAACCCAAACTTGAACCATTCTCCATTACCACATACACATACTCTACTTAACTCAAGGTAAGGATTTCAAAAAGGATTTTTTTTTGAACTTTCAAATTTAGGTTCAAGGTTCAAAGGTTAAAGAAAAACATTGTTCTTTGTTGGGTTCACCTATTAACATTGGCTCTAAGGGAGAAGAAAACATGGCCTTGATCATGTGTAACAAGCAAGCAAGTGATTCAATCATAGAAACTTAGGCAAAATCAATCATGCTTCAAAGCAATAACATTCAATCAATCAAACTCTGGAGCCCAATCTCTCATAGGTTAACTCAAGTTACACAGTTCAATAACATCTTGCCTAGCAAATTAATCACAATTGACATCATGAATCAATTTCTAACAATCATGACCAACCACCTGTATATAAAGACTAAACCATGCATTATCCCAACATCAATCACACAATAAAGCAACATATATAAGATAGTAATTACTCATCACACACATATTAGCTAAACCATCCAAACATCATTAGGCCAAGCACATATTAACCAAATTCAACATATCATCAACTAAAAAGATAAGTTTAGAAAACTGGGATGCCTCCCAATGAGTGCTTGTTTAATGTCATGAGCCTGACACCATTATGCTCAAGGGTCCACCAACTTCATAACCATGGAAAGATGCTCAATCTCTCCACCTAGATAATGCTTGAGACATTCCCCATTAACCACCCAACTTCTTTTTGGATTATCAGAAGTTGGATCGGTCAACTCAATCGCCCCATGCGGTTTGACGTCCTTAATTGTGAACGGCCCAGACCATTTAGAGTTCAATTTTCCAGGAAAAAGCTTTAGCCGTGAATTGAACAATAACACCTGCTACCCTGGATGAAAAAGCTTCTTTACCAGCTTCCTATCATGATAAAATTTTATCTTCTCTTTGTAATTCTTGGAAGAATCATAAGCATGCAAACACATCTCTTCCAACTCAAGAATTTTCCTTTCTTTTATTAGCACTGTCAAAGGGATCAAAATTTAAGAATTTTAATGCCCATAAAGCTCGATGTTCCATCTCCACTGGCAAATGACATGCTTTTCCATAGACTAACTGAAAAGGCGATAATTGTATAGCAGTCTTCTTTGCAGTCTGGTATGCCCAAAGTGCATCATCTAACTTCTGAGACCAATCCTTCCTTGATCACTACTACAAAAAAGTGCATAGATAGTGCTTTTTTTTTTTTTATCATAGATAGTGCTTCTAAAAAAAGTGTTATCCATTGCTGTCAAACAATAGATAGCACTTTTTTAAATAAGCGTTATCTATTGTTGTCAGGCAATAGATAGCGTTTATTTAAACAACGCTATCTATTCGTCTAAATTTTTTTTAAAAAAAATAACTTTTCAATAATATATTTAAAAAGAATTCAAAAAAATATAAAATATTGGTTTTATTATGTACAAACTTGTACTTTTGTTATATTGAATGTTAGCTAAAAAATTGAAAGCAAAAAACAAACTTGAATATAAGTAAAGATAAACCAAATGTTACATTTATAAATCAAACAAGAAATAATCAGGGTTCATTACTGGATCTCTTCAATAGAAATAACAAAATAATTAACAGATTGTAGAACTGCTATTTATCAAATCCATTGTCAACAACATAGATAATTCCCTGCATGATTTGAAAAATAAAAAATAAGGAGGAAGATTCATCTCTAACCCGTAGACATAATCAAACTTATTGTGAATGAGATGTTACCTCTAATGTAAGTGATGTTTCTGCTATATTCGTAGAAATTACTACTTTCCCCTTTCCACAAGGAGATGGAGAAAATACTAACTCTTGAGAGAATGTAAAACAAATATTACCACATTAACATTGAAATAAATATACAATAAAACACACTTATGTATTTCTAACCTGATCAATTATGCACTCTTATTTCACATTATTAAGTATTGAATTTTTTCCATAGTATTGTATCTTTACTTCATAAATAAAAGTACTTATTGTGTCTACAGATCCCAAAATTACAAACAATATTCTCTATATGGTATCAAATTTTTTGTGCTATTTCCCTTCCTTTTATCTTTACTTTACGTAACACACATTCAATTCCACAAAGTCACAAGCATAGTGTGTTGCACAGTACACGTTCACATAATATTACTCATACACACACTACTACAATAAAGTGCATAAATAGCGCTTTTTTTTTATCATAGATAGCGCTTTTTAAGCGCTATCTATGAGAGCGCTATCTATTAATAGATAGCGCTTCTAAAAAAAGCGCTATCTATTGGTGTCCGACAATAGATAACGCTTATTTAAAAAAGCGCTATCTATTGGTATCAGACAATAGATAGCGCTTATTTAAATAAACGCTATCTATTGTCTGATACCAATAGATAGCGCGTTTTTAAATAAGCGCTATCTATTGGTCTAAATTTTTTTAAAAAAATATAATTTTTAATAAAATATTTTAAAAAATATGAAATTATCTTTTAAAAGAAAATATAAAATATTTGTTTTATTATATACAAATCTGTGTTATTTATTAGTTCTATTATTCAAACTATATAAAGTATTAAAACAAATATGATGAAAACAAAGGTCTCAAAAAGAATATGCAATACTTCAATATATAAATAAAAACTATTAATATAATAATATTTCAAAATATAATCTTTGAGTGTCAACTACGTGTCATGACATGACATTGCTTTATAAGACAATATATACAACCATAACATATATATCCTTGTACCTATAAACATTTACATCACCATTACTAATTACATGTAACATCAATCTCCCCTAACTTCAATAATTTGTTGTCACGATATGGTTGATATATGCAATTAAGAAAATACTGCAACAAAAAAGATAATATAAAATTAGTCAATTAAATTTTTACTACAAATTAATTATGATAATAAAGATAACTTACATCAGTTGGAATTATTCTTCCTTCACAGTATGTAATAATTTCTTTTATACATCGACACACGTAATATCCACAATCATTGTCATTGATTTTGATCCTGACAAAAAATGTAACAATGAGTAAAGGCATCCCATCAGAAAGCGTCACATTACAAAAGCTGTCAACAAAGAACAAAAGTAGAACCTTACCGTGACATTCAATTGCTAAATTAAATGTATAAGTATTTGGACTCAATACACCAAATCTGTTTAACCGACACATGAAAATCCAAATAGCTCTATTCCAGTATACAACAGCGTTTAATATAAAGTTAAGCACATTACCCATGGTAATGGATATATGTATGTATCAACAACCAATACTCAAAAAGCCTTAAACCACTTAAATACAATCAATGGTTTTTTGAACATATTAGAAATGAATGCACAACAACTATATGAACAATTGGAATACTTGAACATAACATATAAAGTATGCCAAGATCTTTAAAATTAACTAAACAACAACACCCCACATCCATCCATCAAGCATTTAACATCATAACACATTCAATTTTTTTTAAAATTAAAGACCATACCCGCACGTGAATATTCAGTCCAACCCCATTAACTAATAACTGTAACAATTATACATATATCCTTGCAAATACAACGTTTTTAATTGAGAAACAAAGCAGGGGACAAGACACAAAACTTGCATATCTAGAATGTAAGAATGTTTTTGACCTTCCACATATTAGAAAGCTAGCACTTAAAAATGTTTTTCACTCGAGGATAACTCTACAAGTAAGCACAATTAACATTGATATTTATAAATAATTGAATTTTTCATATAATTTCCAATTTGTATAGTTATTAAATAAATTTAATTAATGAATTTAACTCCACCAAAACAAATAATTTTATACTGTTCTTTTATTAGTATAACAGTAGTAATTATTCAGTATGTTACAAATATAAAAATGTTAAAGGACAACAAACTTTTACCAGTAATAATAAGAATAAAAGGTTTAAATATAACGAAAATAAAATTTCTGTAATTTAAAATTAGTAATGATTGTCTACTAAATGAAGATATTTAATTGATTGAAATGGTGCTAGAACTAGGACAAAGTTATTACCGTAACTAGACTAAGACCAAGCCTTGGTCAGAATAAAGTCTTGTAATGAATAAACAAAGAGAAGATGATTGTAAACAAAGAGAGATACAGTCTGAACTTTTTAAAATAATGCACCTAATTCATTAACCCATTACTTAACTTATGAAATCTAAATCAGTTAACACATATCAAAACACATTGAGGTTATGGTTATTAAACAGATTGAACATAAGATGATTACTGTTATTCTTATATTTAATAAATTAAGACAACCTAATCTAGTTCAATTAAGCATGTATCGGATAATAAGATTATTCATTTTAAATCAACATACTATGAATCAGACTTGTAACCACTTTCCGCTAACCTATTACTAGTTTTCAACCATACTTTAGTCCAAACAGACAACTCCTCCGAAGGAAAACATAAAGGCATCATATGCTGGCTGCACTTAAACAACCAAAGATATAGCCACGTGAAACATCTAGGAAATAAGAAAAAAAAGACTCAAACCCATTAACAAGCATTGCACTTAAATTCTAGTAAATTCTAAGACGTCTAAACATCCAACAAGATCACAGAACCACTTCCCCTACTCTCTCTCTTTCACTTGATAGATTCAATGTCACTATACCCTTTTCCCAAATCAGTTTATGAGCAGGCCAAACAGAGCATATAATGAAAATTTCTAGAACCCAAACACGTACTACTTACCATTTCATCAACACCAAACTTGATGGAATTTAACATAAATTACATAATTCATCAAGTGCGACTCAAACCACTCACATGTACACTACATTTCAATAAAACATACAATCACCCAATGTGTAATGACATTCTAGTTTTCAATCAACATTTCAACCCACCGTAAACACAAGGCACTCAAATAAAATCTTTATCAAATAAAACAAATAGAGCAACAAAACACTCAATATGAAAAATAGATCAACCGCTGAGGGGAAGAAACTACTCACGCACTTACCGCTGAGCGGCACTTTACCGCTGAGAGGCACACTTATGGGCTTGGACCTAGATTTTTTGTAATTTTAGAATAATATATAAGCTTTAGGACGTCCTAGGGTTTGTATCTTTGGCAGAAACAAAGCAAACACTCTCTCTTCCACCCCTTTGAAGGAGGATCTTGGATGCTCAGGCTACCTCTTCACCTTTCTAGGGTTTTATCTTTCATTCTTTCATTATTGTTCATCTAGGTTCACCATGAATATGGTGAACTAAACCTTGTATGTTTGTTGGGGAATCAATGTAATCTTTTGAAGCTCTCATATATGGAATTTGTGCTTGCATCTTAATCTAAGATTTATGCTTTCTTTCATCATTAGTTAGGGTTTTTCCTCTTTGCTTAATGCTTGCTTTGTTTAACTCATTCAATGCATGATTATTGATTTTGTCGATACGGGAACGTACGGGGAAGTCTAGATCCGAGGAATTACTCCCAATATTATATTGGTTGTCGTTAAGCTCCTATGCTAAAAGAACTAATTATTAGGAATGCTAGGAATCGTATGAACTCGTAATTAGGGATAGGCCTTCTTGACAAGGTAATTTAGAGAGTGGCATTAACAATGATGATTTGAATGTTGAATTCCTAAAATATATGAGAGTGGATAAGATGAAATTGACCCCCAACAACATATTCATATATATATTTCATTGAAAGTGCTTGTCTTTTGCTTTTGCCATTGATCAAAACTCATGCATACATGTTTATTTTCTGTCTTGCATATTAAACTCCAATTATTTTGTTATTAAGTCTTAGCTAATCAACAAATCACATAACTAAACTAGGCCGTGAGTCCTTTGGGAGAACGATACTTGGTCTTACCGAGTTTATTACTTGAAACGATTTGGTCATACTTGCCGATTGTTCAACAAGTTTGTGACATCATATTTTGGTGATCATAAATTTGTCCATCAACCACACACGCATCTAACTAGATACATTTCTTCTAATAATAAAATCATTTATTCAATGCAATGTTTAAAGAAGTGTCCTTTATGGTCACTGACATGACTGACATCTTGGATCGAAATAGTGTCGTTTATGGTCACTGTGATGATGTCTGTATATGGAGTGAGCGAGTGCTTTATAATATGAAAATGCCAAAGCCATGTGAGTGGGTCTCACACTACAGGAAATTCACTGTTTACCGGCGGGCTATTAGCGACGGCCCCTAGGCCTTCGGTAAACTTTATTTACCGAAGGATTTTTCGAGGGTCTGTAAAGTAGTACATAATTGGAGGATTTTGGCCTTCGATAATCGACATGGGACATTACCGAAGGAACTTGACCTTCGGTAAGTGGGTGGTGTATAAGAAAATTTTTCCCTCCCCCTCATTTCGCGAAAGCTCTTCTTCCCCCAATATTCAGAATCTCCCAACTCTTTCTTCCCCTAAGTCCTTCTCCCAACTCCCTGTACTGCTTCTGCACAATGTTCCCTCCACCATTATTGCGGTCCAGCCTCGTGGTTCACTCAAGGAAGCCATCTTCGTCATTCGGCCGACCATTCGAAGAACGTCCTTAGAGTCATCTTCTCGAAGGGTATTGGTCGTTGGCTACCGGTGTTCGCCTGCGTTAGCTGCCAGAGTTCGCCGCTCACATTATCATTAGGGCGAAAATCAGGTATTCCCTCTCACATTTTCATTTCGCATTCAAACACTTTTGCCCTCCCTTCTCTGATTTCCCCAATCTAAGAATGGTCACAATTATTTGGTCCAAGGGCCGTAGGCGCGGGGTGCTGGAGTTTGCCTCCCTCCATTGTGCTTCAACCGCAACGTCAGGTCGTGAACCGCCATTGCAGTTCAATCGTGCCTCTGCAAACCTGTATTAGCCTGAACTTCACTTCCGGTTTGAGGACTCCTGCTCGGGACACTTCACTCGTGAGGTAATATTCCTTCGTTCCCCACCTGAAACCCTACAGATATGATATACATGTGTTGGAAATGTGGTGTGGTGTGTGATTCTGTATTGTTGTGATTATTGAATTGATGAATTTGTAATTGTATAATGAGAAACATGAGATTCTGTTCCATTTATCTTCTTTCATTTGATTTGCCTGATCTTGTATAATGGAAACTAAGAGAGCTTGCTACTGGAAAATGGAAAGAGGCTAGAGCCTCCTCTAGCCGTGAGTGATTCCTAAACTACTCCTAAAATTTACTCTAAAATCTACTGAAATCTACTCTGCTGCTGCTGCCAATTTATATGCCAAAGATTTTGTCTTCTCCCGTGTCCACTCCTGCTTTCAGCCGTATTCCAGTTTCTTGTCTGGTGATAACAGTTGAAAAACTGTTATTTTCATACTTAAAATTGATACTAAAAGCAACCTTTATACTTAGAAACTAGCTTGAAATCATGCTTTTCTTCATATTTTCAGAAATAAGAGAGCTGGACAGGTTTATGCTTGATTTCAGTGTTTTTGTGCAGGTTTTAAGGTGAATTTGGTGAAAGAAGTGAAGAAGGAGAGATATGGAATCAGAAAAGACATCAAAAAGTGCAAAAGGAGAAGCCGAAGTCACCGCTCAGCGGCAGTTTACCGCTGAGCGGCACTCAGGAGCTCACGGGAGGACCGCTGAGGGGCAAAATGGCCGCTGAGTGGAAGAAACGTGACAATCAAGGGTGGAAACCACACCCAAGTATTGGTCAGGAACAAAGTGGGCAAGCTGGACAAACTGGGCAATTTAACAAGCAACAGCAACAAACCTTTCTATCAGGAAGTTTGGATAGGTTGGAGGACACCCTTCAACGATTTTTGAAAAATTCCGACTCTACTCAGAAAAGCATTGAAGAATCATGTAAAAGAATGGAGATGCAACTTCGTTACATCAATCAGAGATTGAATGATGATGTTAATACTGAAGTTAACCTTAAGGAGGAAGGGCAAGTCATTATCACTGAAAGTGACAAGATTCTTGATGAGGAAAAATTAGAGGGAGATGAGGAAAGGGTAGAGAGAAAAGAGAAAGAAGAGTTGAGTGAGAAAGATAAAGATGAAGAAAAAGAAAAAGAAGTGGTTGAGAGAGAAGAGAGAAAGAAAATTTGTGTGAAAATAAAGAAGTTGAAGAGAAAAAGAAAAGGGAAGAAAAAAAGAAAAGAAAAGAAAAAGAGAAAATTTAGGGAGAGAAAAAGGAAGAAAAAGAAGATGAGAGGAAAGAAGAAGAAATCATATGAAAAATCACATCCTCATCTAAAGAAGAATCATAGGAAGGAAAAGAAATTCAAGTGCTTTATGGAAATCTTCAAGAAATTGGAGATTAAAGTTCCTATGATTGAGACACTACAACAGGTTCCTGGTTTGATCAAATTTCTAAAGAAGTTCAGTAGAAAGAAGAAGAAAAAGAAGAAGGAACACGAGCTTTATTGGGTCAAGCTAATGACGTTAAAAGAGCGCTTGCTGGGAGACAACCCAGTGGATTTAAAGACTTTTGATTTGGTTTTTTGTAATTTTTAATTTGTGAACATTATTTTTGTAATTATTTTGTTGGAGATAGCATCTACTGAAGGATGCTAGGTGGTTAAGTATCTACTGAAGGATACTATGTTTGTAACACCTACTGATGGGTGTTGGTAAGAAAATTTTGCACCTACTGATGGGTGTTGGTGGATTTTGGGTCAGGCTCGTGACGTTAAACAAGCGCTACCTGGGAGGCAACCCAGTTGATTGAATATTTCTGTTTGTTTATTTTAGTTAGGGTTTGCATAAGCATTTTAAACATTGAATTGCAGGGAACCAATGAGAGGCATGTATGGGAGGCACGTAGGTTAAGAAAAGAAGGAGAAGAGCACATCACGAAAGTGCCGCTGAGCGGTAATTTACCGCTGAGCGGTACTCTCGCAGAATGGGCTTTAGTTCCCCTTAGCGGGACCCGAGCCCATTAGGGTATTTCTAAACCCTAAGCTGCTCACTTGCTCACACTTTCAGATTTTTCTCTGCACAAACACCCTCACATACCTTCTCCAAGGTTTTCCACATATTTTCACTCTTTCCTCTTAAGAAAATTTCTCTTCCACTCACTTGTTCACTAGTGTGTCATCAAAGTTTGGGGTTGGAAGAGAGCATTCTAGCTTGGAAGCATTCTTATTGGATCTAGTATCTCCACCCAAGTAAGTAAAATGCATTTTTTTCATTCTAGGGTTCTTGAATTTGAATGTGATTGTCAAAGCATGAATATTTAGGGGTTTTGATTTCTATGCATGATTTGATGATATATTTGATGTTTGAACCGATTAAACTGTGTGATTATGAACTGGAAAACTGAAAACTGCATTTGGGTGGAGTTAGGACAGCTTTAAAACAAGATTTTCAAAAATCTGCAGAGTTACCGCTGAGGGGTAAACTGCCGCTGAGTGGCACTCTGCCAGATTTGGTTTTTCTGAATTTTTGCGTGTTGGAATGTGGCACTGGTGGCGCTGAGGGGAAATTCTGGGCCTCAGCGGTGGTTTAGCTTCGAAAGGAGTTGTGTTCTGTGTTTTACTAATGATTAACATCATGTTCTGTGGTTTTGTATTTGTGTTTTGAATGTAGGAATGGCATCCTCTTCAGGAAAAAGATTGAAAACCATGGCAACCAAGAGAAAGGAAAAGGAACCAGAGCAACCCCAATCTAGCAGGTTCCTCTTTAGGAAACATGAGAAGCACTTTAGGGTGGTTCAGGACAGGAGACTTCTGATGGAGAGAAAGGTTGGAATGATACCTAACTTTGCTCCTCAATTTGGAGAGCAAGTGTTAGGGAATGATTGGGGAAAGCTAGCCACTTATCCTGCACCTGCCAACATAGTTGTGGTAAAGGAATTTTACACCAATGCAAAGAAGATTGGTGATTATCCAGCTGAGAATTATTTGGGCTATGTCAGAGGCCATGCTATCAGGTATGATCCTGATTCTATTAATAACTTCCTGGACACTGTATGGGCTGGTGAGTAGTGCCAGTTTGCTCTTTGCATGGAGGAAGGTGCTGATTATGAGGATGTGGGGAGAGTATTGTGTATACCTGGAGGGCACTTCCAAAGGAATAGATCTGGCTCAGTGGTTAGCATTAGGAGGACGGATTTGACTCCTCTTGCAAAGTATTGGATGGCGTTTTCTCATGCCAACATTCAGCCATTTTCACATGTGTCAGATATTACTCTTAGCGGGGCACTATTCATCTACTGTGCTATCAGAAATTTAAATGTTAATATTGGGCAGGTGATAGCTGATGAAATTAGTGTATGTGCTAACACCTCAAACAACAAAGCACCACTAGGACATCCTTCTTTGATCACTCACCTTTGCAAGCTAGCTGGGGTGGACACTTCTGTTCCACCATTTGAGAGGCCAAGAAAAGCTATTGATGAGGCCTATTACAGACAGTACTGTGGAGGTGAGGATGCAGCTCAGCCAGTTCCACCACGCCGGGCTCGTAGAGAGAGAGGGCCAGAACAGAGCCAGACATCTGCTGATACACATGAAGCAGAACCATTCCAGATGAGGGACATGTATATGTCTCTTATAGGTGCTCAGTTGCAGTCCATTCACAGAGGGCAGGTGGCCACTGCTGAGATGATTGTGGGGATGTATGATACACCTCCAGCCCACAGGTGGACTATGGATGAATTCCATAATGTGGTAGCTTGGCCAGAAGAACCAGTGCATGGAGGAGGAGCTGGAGCAGCTGAAGCTTCAGCTAGAGAGATGGAAGAAGATGAAGCTGATGATGATGATGCATTTGAAGATGAAGAAGATGAGGAGGAAGAGGAAGATACAGAGGATAGCTCAGACTGATGAGGAGCTGAGATAGAATTTACTGATAAATGCTATCATATGATTATGCTTTTGTGGTTTAAGTCTTCTGAACTTAGTTGTTTTTGTTTTTAGATTAGGGTTTGATGTACTCTATTGAACACCTGTTTTGTTATGATGGTTTGTTATTAACTGTGATTATGTGATAAGTAATGCTGAATGATGCTTATGATTAATTGATGTTGAGATGATGTGCACATTAAAATGCTTACACAGGTGATTCACAAGCTTTGTGAACAAATGCAGGATATCATGATTGTGATTGTGAAATTAAGCAGGATGTGTATGTCAAATGTGAATGAGCTTATATGTGAAGTTTTGAGCTCCAGAGTTGTTATTGTTGAATGCTATTACTTTGAAAGCATGAATGATTTTGCCCAGGTTTTCTATGATTGAATCAATTGCTTGTTTTGCATCATATGATCAAGGCCGTTTGTTGGAAACCTTTTTATTGGCCAAATTCGTAAAATTAGCCCACTAAAAGAGAACACTTTGTGTTCTATCCTTTTGAACCCTTAGCCTTGAACATACACTGAAACCCTTGATTGAAAATCTTTACCTTGAGTTAAGTAGAAGATCTTGTGTGATATTGTTAAATGTTCAAGTTTGGGGTTGTTGGGAAAACATGAAAAAGGAAAAGCATTGAGCTAAGAGCTAAAAAGTAAGAATAGGCAAAGAAAAAGAAAAGAAAAGAAAAAGAAGCAAAGCTCAA
This sequence comes from Vigna umbellata, assembly GCF_029865625.1. Taxonomy (NCBI): domain Eukaryota; kingdom Viridiplantae; phylum Streptophyta; class Magnoliopsida; order Fabales; family Fabaceae; genus Vigna; species Vigna umbellata. The sequence continues at coordinate 52,090,985 of NC_142168.1, read as the reverse complement.
TGCAAAGGCAAAAGAAAGTTGGGAATGAATAAGATGATTTTGTTGTTATGATTCTCTTAACTCAAGGATTTTGTGATCCAGAAAAACCAATTTTCTTGTTAGCCTAGCCACATTATAAGCCATTGAAAAGTCCTTGTGATGATGCATGCTTGTGAATGTTTTTGATTGTGGTAAAATGAAAGGCAAAGTTGATTCAGGTGACATTGTGATAGTAGAGTGAATGAGTGATTACCTTTTATACACTTGTGTGTTGAGTGAAATACTTTACCTAGTGAGGAAATATTCCATTAGCACATGAACATCCATGCTTAATTGATTGGTCATTCATGAAAAAGAGCATTTGTTGGATATTAACTGATTTTGTGAAACACTAAAGCATGTGCACATCTTGATTGAAATCTTGATCATAAGTTTGATTGATGTTTTTACTTATCTTGAAAAGAAGATTTTTGAATGAAGTGAACCATCATATGAATTGGTTGAAGATGGAGTTACATCTTGTTTGCTTGAGGACAAGCAAAGTTCTAAGTTTGGGGTTGTGATAACAGTTGAAAAACTGTTATTTTCATACTTAAAATTGATACTAAAAGCAACCTTTATACTTAGAAACTAGCTTGAAATCATGCTTTTCTTCATATTTTCAGAAATAAGAGAGCTGGACAGGTTTATGCTTGATTTCAGTGTTTTTGTGCAGGTTTTAAGGTGAATTTGGTGAAAGAAGTGAAGAAGGAGAGATATGGAATCAGAAAAGACATCAAAAAGTGCAAAAGGAGAAGCCGAAGTCACCGCTCAGCGGCAGTTTACCGCTGAGCGGCACTCAGGAGCTCACGGGAGGACCGCTGAGGGGCAAAATGGCCGCTGAGGGGAAGAAACGTGACACGCACTTACCGCTGAGCAGCACTTTAATGGGCTTGGACCTAATTTTCTGTAATTTACGAATAATATATAAGCTTTAGGGTTTCCTAGGGTTTGTATCTTTGGCTGGAACGAAGCAAACACTCTCTCTTCCACCCCTTTGAAGGCGGATCTTCGATGCTGAGGCTTCCTCTTCACCTTTTTAGGGTTTTATCTTTCATTCTTTCATTGTAATTCATCTAGGTTCACCATGAATATGGTGAACTAAACTCTGTATGTTTGTTGGGGAATCAATGTAATCTTTTGAAGCTCTCATATATGGAATCTATTTTTACATCTTTTATTTAAGACTTATGCTTTCTTTCATCATTAGTTAGGGTTTTTCCTCTTTGTTTAATGCTTGCATTGTTTAACTCATTCGATGCATGATTATTGGTTTTGTCGATACAGGCGCGTACGGGGAAGTCTAGATCCGGGGAATTTCTCCCAATATTATATTGGTTGTCGTTAAGCTCCTGCACTTATGAACTGATCATTAGGAATGCTAGGAATTGTATGAACTCGTGATTAGGGAGAAGCCTTCTTGAAAGGAACTTTAGAGAGTGGCATTAACAATGATGATTTGAATGTTGAATTCCTAAAATATATGAGAGTGGATAAGATGAAATTGACCCCCAACAACATATTCATACATAAATTTCATTGAAAGTGTTTATCTTTTGCTTTTTGCCATTGATCAAAACTTCATGCATACATATTTAATTTTCGTCTTTTGCATATAAAATCCAAGTATTTCGTCTTTAAGTCTTAGCTAATCAAGAAACCACATAACTAAACTAGGCCGTGAGTCCTTTGGGAAGAACGATACTTGGTCTTACCAAGTTTATTACTTGAACGATTCGGTCATACTTGCCGATTGAAAAACAAGTTTGTGACATCATATTTTGGTGTTCATAAATTTGTCCATCATCTGGCAGCCTAAATTCCTTCACATTTTGTTGTTGTTCCCCTAGCTTGCTGACTTCCTCCCTCCTAGATGTGCCAAGAAAATAGGTGGGGGCCCTCCAATTTTTATCTTCCTGAATCACGTTGCACACCATTCAGCCCTTTTGCACACGGCTGCTTGTTGCTTCGTTCAACTCTTTGCTGCTGGTTGTGCTTCCACTACTCATGGGTTATGCTTCTTCTTTCCATCCAGCTCTCTACCTTAAAAACGTTCAAGAGTCAATTCTCAAACAAGAAGTGGTTGTAGCTGTTCCAACTCCAAGCTACTGGACCGTGAATGTTTTTCCCATGTGTTTTCCCTTGCAAAATTCTAATGTCCGTGAGCTTTGCCAACCATGAGTGGTGGCTGGACTTTCCTTCCCTATTCCTCTTCTTTCACACGTCCAACTCCATTCAGCCGTGAACTCATCTCCTTTTCTCTCTTAGCTCTTCCACTCCATAGAAGCCTTTCTTTTGAACGTGAGCTGCTGCCATGCTTCTCAAAGAAACCGTGAGCTTCCTTCTTCTTCCCAACTGGATGTGATGGTAGCTACAGCTGCTGGACATGTTTCCCCTCCTTCCAAGGCCGTGAGTGAAGCTTCTCTACGTGGCTGGACTGCTGCAAACTGGACCGTGTAGGTAGCTGCAGCTGCTGGTGGAATTGTCTTCACTTCATTAACGCTGCAAGTGGCTTCTCTTCACGCAGCTAGCTGCTTCTTGCAAGGTGTTGGACTGTCTTTAACCAAGCTGGATGTGCTCTCTGCTGCCATTTATTTATTTTTGTTCCAGCAGAGAAGGATGTGGCAACTTTCTCTCTTTTCGTAACAGCACCAAAGAGAATGAAATGCTTTCTCCCAAACCAATTGAAAACCACGTTTCCAGCCAACAATAGAATGTGGTGGCCCCAACTTTTGTTCCATGTGCTTAGCTTTGTCCTTTGCAAAATTCTGAAAGAAAGGAGTTGGAGTTGCAGCCGTGAAACATTGAATAAAATTCAGCACCTTGTAGCTTCTTTTGGATGTGAGATTTCAACATGTGGTCCCCTCTTTTCCATCCATTTTCACGTATACACTTCATTCTAATGTGGCAGCACATTTGTTTTCTTCTAGCTATAAAATGGTGAGGTTCTAATAAGTGTTGACCCCAATTTTATTTTACAATTTCCTTATGCCAAAGAAAAGTTATCCAATGCTAGGTGGTGGCTCCCATGTTTGCCAAAAGAATTGTTCATGTGAATGCTTTTCAATTTGGTTTGGACGTGCATATGCAAGCTACTCTTCTGAATTTGTTTTGCCAATCATCATATAAGCTTCTCAATAAAACCGTGAACACTTGCAAAGTGGTCCCTCCATCATTTCACTTCAACTCTTTGAGTGATTTCCAACGTAGCTTTGCTACATGCTTTGCCAAAATACATTTTCCTGTGGCATGTATGTAACAAACTATCAACTATCTTCCAAATAATTTAAGAAACCGTGAACACTTGCACATGTGGTCCGTGTGTTATTCCAACTATGACAAGTATTACAAACAATGCAAACAAATTAGAAGTAACTCAAACAGTAAGCACTAAGTTGACATAGGGGAGTAAAAAAAAATACTGGGAACAACACAGAAGGAATTTGAGCAAAATAAAAACTATACATTAAAATAGACATCCAGATGAAACTATGAAAAAAAATTGCATGGAAAACGAATAAGAATTGAACTCGAACGAAGACACACAAGTTGACACAACATTCACGTAGCACTGTGCGAAAATTGAGTTTATACTTTTTTTCAGTTATTCGGTAATTACCGAAGGCTTTTGTCCTTCGGTAATTACCGATGGCTTTTGGCCCTCGGTAATTACCGAAGGGCAAAACCCTCGGTAAATGTTAGCGACAAGGGATTTACCGAGGGCTCTTTGGCCGTCGATAAGCCTTTTACCGACGGTTTTGGGCTGTTTTCGAGGGCTTCTGGCCTTCGGTAATGCCCTTCTTTTTTGTAGTGTCACCATCGCGCTTTCATTTTTTAACGCTTTCCAGCTCTCCAATGCGTGCAAGTCGGCGACTTTCTGAGCGGCCTGAGCTTGTCGTTTCTCAGAGCGAGGCCGAGCGGCAGCGGTGATGGCAGAGTCAACCTCTCTCTCCAATGTCTTAACTCGTTGCTGGAGTAGTTTGATGGAGCGGGCATGGTCAGCGGTAAGGAAGGCTTTGGAGAACGTGTCTTCGTCGATGAAGATGGCTTTGGTGAGAATAAGCTTCTAGAGAGATTCGAGATTGCGATGCAGGGAAGAGAAATTAGAATTGTGAAGAGGGAAAATGTGGTTGTAGAGGGAACGCGAAAATGTGATTTAGGAGATATTGTGATAGGTTTTTTAAAATTTGGGGGCAAATAAGAACTGAAATTTGGGGGCAAATACGAAGTCAAATTTGGGGGAATGGGTTTGATGAATCTAAACGAAGCGAAACTAAAAATTTAGAAAACGAGGGAAAATTTTGGTTGAGGGTAGAAAGAAGCTCCCAAAGAGAAATGTAAAAGAGCACGCAGCTGTTTCAAATAACGCTATCTATTGTGTTGAAATAGACTGCGTTTTTTAAAACAAACGCTATCTTTTAGCTTATTTTAAACTATGAATAAAAAAAATAATATTAATTATTTATAGACAGTGCATTTTTTAAAAAAGTGCTATCTATGGTCATAGGTTTAGATAGCGTTTTTTTAAATAAGCGCTATCTATTGTTTCGTGCATTAATAGATAGCGCTTATTTAAAAAAGCGCTATCTATTAAACGCTATCTATCATCAATTTTGTAGTAGTGACATGTTCAAAAACGTCAATTATATCAATCAGAGAGTGTCTGAAACTCTATAATGTTATTAATATAAATTAATGATTCAGTTTTAATTTAGTTAGTTTAAATAAAATATCTAATAATCCTAATGTTACTAACATATTATATATTATTATCTTTTAAGTTACTTGAATGTTACGACCTCCACAAACTCTGTAATTATCTCAAAGAAGAGAAGTAGAAGCTTTAGACATAGAAATGGAGAAAGGATTTAAAATATATTTTGATCATCTATAGAAATGGAGAATAGTAGAAAATATTCAGTCTACCTTCTTCGTTAGTGCTACCAGGAATGGTGTTGGCCGTAGCAAAGGAAACACCAGCAACAAGTGCAGCCACAATAGAGCAAGACTCAGATGTGTCCTTCAGCCACTCGCTACTTTGCTCTATGAGAACTTTGTGTTTATCCTCAAATATTTCCTCTGGAATTTCTCCCTCGGTGTCGCTTCTTAAGTAAAAGTGTTCTGGCACGAGGCTTTCCATATACTATTCCAATGAAAAATAACATGTTTCAAGATAATTATAATTTAATTTTGAATTATGAAAAGCTCTACCTATTTGTTTCAAGGTATTTGTTTATGTATATATACCTGAAACCACATTTTATCCCACATCATTTGCAAGGCAAAACCAGCTATCTTTGTATTATTATTTATTATTATTATTATCACATAAAATTATTAAATATAGAAGCAACAGCAGAGCACAAATACCAGATGGGTAAAACAACATTCTCCATCACAACCTTTATGCATCTTCACTTGTATGAAATTTACTCCTAGAAGGGGTCCCAAAAGTGTAGTGAACTGTTGTGAATTCCTTTCTCCTTTCTCCTTTCCTTATCGAAGGGAACATTTCTTCTTCTTATAAGATAAAGAAAATGCATCATTCCCAGATAGCAAACTTTTATGAAAAACATGTTTTATCCATGGTAAGAAAATCATCGCAAACTGGTGTACTACCTTGACAATTTAGGGTTGAAAAATGTTTAGACAGAAAAAAAACTAGAGCTTTCTGTATCACTTAGAAATCCTACTAACTTGTCATGAGTTCTACCATTGTTTTCTTGCCAAAAACATCATAACTTATCTGACTCTTCATATTATCAGTTGGCATTTCATAGTAGAGAAGGAAGTTGGTACTTGGATAGTGGATGCAGTAATCACATGGCGAAAGATCAAAGCATCTTCAAAGACATTGATAAATCTGTCAATGTCAAAGTTCGGCTAGGAAATGGCACCACAGTGGAGTCTCGAGGCAAAGGAACTGTCATGGTGGAGACAAAGAAAGGTACTAAATTCATCAAAGACGTTTTACTAGTTCCAAATCTTAAAGAAAATCTTTTAAGTATTGGCCAAATGATGGAGAATGGATATTCTCTTCATTTTGAGAAAGATACATGCAAAATTTATGACAATAAAAGGATAGAAATTGGCCAAGTAAAAATGGAGAAGAGAAATAGAAGCTTTCCTATAAGCTTCAAACCTGGAACTAATATTGCCATGAAGGTAGAAGTTGATGACTCATGGCTTTGGCATAGGAGATTTGGCCACTTCAACACACATGCCTTAAAGCTTCTATATACGAAAAACATGATGAGAGATCTTCCATGCTTGAAGGAGAATAATGAATCATATGAAGGATGTCTCCTCGGAAAACAACATCGATTACCATTCTCGACAGACAAAGCATGGAGAGCAAAAGACTTATTGAAGTTGATTCATACCGATGTTTGCGGACCGATGAGAACACCTTCACATCATAACAACAGGTATTTCATCCTCTTCATTGATGACTTCTCTAGAATGACATGGGTCTATTTCTTAAAGGCAAAGTCAGAACTTTTTGGAGTATTCAAGAAATTCAAGGCCCTTGTTGAGAAGCAAAGTGGAAAACAGCTAAAAATACTTAGAAGTGATCGTGGCAAGGAGTACACATCTCGCGAGTTTGACAAATTCTGTGAAGATGAAGGCATAGAGCGACAACTTACAGTCGCATATACTCCACAACAAAATGGCGTGTCAGAGAGAAAGAATCGCACAGTTATGGAGATGGCAAGATCAATGCTGAAAGAGAAAAGTATGCCTAACACTTTTTGGGCTGAAGCAGTCTACACTGCAGTTTATATTCTAAACAGATGTCCAACTAAAGCAGTCCAAGACAAGACTCCTATTGAAGCTTGGAGTGGGAGAAAGCCATCAGCTAAACACCTACGAGTATTTGGGTCTATTTGCTACATACATGTTCCTGATCAAAGGAGGCAAAAGCTTGAAGACAAAACTATACGAGGAATATTTTTGGGATATAGCACACAGTCAAAAGGCTATCGAGTTTACAACCTACAAAAAGAAAAGCTCATCATCAGTCGAGATGTTGAAGTTGATGAAAATGCTTCTTGGAATTGGGAAGAAGAAAAAGTTGTTAAAAGCAACATTCTACTTCCAGTGCAACAATCTCAAGAAGAAACTCAAGAAGAGGAAGAAAATTCAGGTACGCTTTCTCCACCTACACAACAAGATTCTTCACCTGAATCTAGTCCAAGAAGAGTAAGATCTTTGGTAGACATATATGAAACTTGCAATATGGCCATGATTGAGCCTAACTGTTATGAAGAAGCATCAAAGCAAGAAGTATGGGTTAAGGCTATGGAAGAAGAGATTAAAATGATTGAGAAGAATAACACTTGGGAACTCGTAAATTGCCCTCATGGAAAAGACATCATTGGAGTCAAATGGATATATAAAACAAAGCTCAATCCTGATGGAACTATACAAAAGCATAAAGCAAGATTGGTTGCCAAAGGCTACTCACAGCAACCAGGAATAGACTACAATGAGACATTTGCTCCAGTTGCTCGCTTAGATACAATTAGAGTTTTAATAGCTCTTGCAGCACAAAAAGGATGGAACATCTATCAACTGGATGTCAAGTCAGCCTTTCTAAATGGGGTGCTCGAAGAAGAGATTTATGTTGAACAACCACAGGGCTTCATCAACGAAGGCAATGAAGGCAAAGTACTAAGACTTAAAAAAGCATTATATGGCCTAAAGCAAGCTCCTCGAGCATGGTATAGCAAGATTGATAAATACTTCATCGATCAAGGATTCAGGAGGAGCAAGAGTGAGCCAACACTATATATTAAGGCACAAGGTCAGTACCATCTCATTGTCTCTATATATGTCGATCATCTTATCTATACAGGAAACAATATAGAGATGATGAAAGAATTTAAAGAAGACATGATGAAGACAATTGTAATGACCGACCTTGGCTTGATGAACTATTTCCTTGGTATAGAGGTGAAACAAGAAAAGGAAGGTATATTTATCTCTCAAAAGAAATATATTGAAGCTCTATTAAAGAAGTTCAAGATGAATGGTTGTAAACATGTCACTACTCCACTGGTGGTAAATGAGAAGCTACAAAAAGATGATGGAGCACAAGAGGTAGATGCATCATGGTACAGAAGCTTAATTGGAAGTCTTCTCTATCTCACAACCACACGACCAGACATTATGTATGCTACAAGTCTTCTATCAAGATTCATGCAAAAGCCAAGTCAGATTCATTATGGAGTAGGAAAAAGAATTTTAAGATATCTACAAGGCACAAAGGAGTTTGGTATATGGTACAAAACCATGACTCACTCAAGGATGATTGGCTACACAGATAGTGATTGGGCAGGATCAGTGGACGACATGAAGAGTACGTCAGGATATGCTTTCTCACTAGGATCAGGTATTTTATCTTAGGCATCAAAGAAGCAAGCAACCGTGGCACAATCAACAGTAGAAGCAGAGTATGTAGCAGCTGCTGAAACCACAAGTCAAGCAATATGGCTACGAAGAATACTTGAAGAAATGGGTGAACCACAAGCTGGACCAACTATTATCTATTGCGACAACAAATCAACAATAGCAATAGTAAAAAATCCAGTCCATCATCAAAGAGCAAAACACATAGCCATTAAATATCACTTCATTCGAGATGAAGAGACAACTAAACAAATACGACTCGAGTACTACCCAATAGAAGACCAAATTGCAGATATATTTACGAAGGCATTACCAAGACCAAGATTTGAACTACTGCGCTCAATGCTTGGAGTTACCGAATTTGCATTAAGGAGGAGTATTAAAGTGTCACTACAAAAAAGAAGGGCATTACCGAAGGCCAGAAGCCCTCGGAAACAGCCCAAAACCGTCGGTAAAAGGTAATTACCGAAGGCTTATCGACGGCCAAAGAGCCCTCGGTAAATCCCTTGTCGCTAACATTTACCGAGGGCTTTTGCCCTTTGGTAATTACCGAGGGCCAAAAGCCTTCGGTAATTACCGAGGGCCAAAAGCCCTCGGTAATTACCGAAGGGCAAAAGCCTTCGGTAATTTCCGAAGAGCGAATTTTCTGTTGTCCAGTAACCAATTATGGTGCAGTTTATGATTTGCTTTAGTGCTAATTTCGTGTGATTTTTTATTACTCTCCTGCATTGTGGTGCAGTTTATGAAATTTTTCATGACATCAAGTCAAACTAACCACTGATATTTCTATTGGAGAAGGATAATTGAAAAGGAGATATCAAATTATATTGCATAATATGTTTGTAGTCTTTTACATAAGATACTTGTTGCCACAACACTACAACACTACAAGTTTTCACATCTCAGTACATAGGAAAAAAATTTAAATTCTAAGAGCAAATACAAACGAGAACTAATAATAAAGACTATCCAAGTTCAAGCGGCATGATGAAGCAGACTTTGATCAAGGTGCCACACACCTGCAAACCATAAAGTATAAATGTAAGTAGAAGTCATAGGTATTGGGAGAAAATTACCATATTGCTGGAAATGTACATTTTTTTCATCCAATATGAGAAGTAACGGTATAAATATTACCAATATATCTATAATATGATATTATATAAAAAGTTATTAAGTCGAGAAATACAGAATTGTCAAAAAAAAAATGTTTAATTTTTTAAAGACAATATAATTTAAAAACACTGTAATTTAAACATGATGGGAGATTTATAAAATAAAGGATAAAATTAGAATTTTTAAGTGTACTGATGCATGCCAGAAGAAATTATGGAAACGCAGGAAGCTGTTGGATATAACATTTGCTTACTGTCAAATATTCAAAGGAAATTAAAACTCTTTAGAGTTCAAGATTTACTAATTGTTCACTTTACAATTATATTTATTTACAATGTACAATAAGTTTATTATAAATTTATAGTTTTTAAAGACTACTTCAATAATGACAACGAAAAGAAACTAAAAAAGATCATAATCAGAAACAGTAGACACAAAGAATAACACAAAACTTGAAACACAAATAAAAGAAGCACTAGTGGAAAAATTACTTTTTATAACGTACAAAAATGATATTTTATATCGTAGTTACTGGGGATATAGTTCTGGGCGATATAGTAAGTCTGCGCATTTTATAACGTAGCAAAAATTTACGTTATAATATGTTCAACATATTATAACGTAGTTTCTGAAGTACGTTATAATATGCGCAGTTTATTATAACAAATTCTTCATTTGTCCGTTACAATAGGTGGAAGATATTATAACGTAGAAAATTTTGTACGTTATAATATGTTATATATTATTACGTATATATTATTGTACGTTATAATATGTATATCATACATTGCTTAGTACGTTATAATAAATGTTTTTAAAAAAAATTGATTATTAAATTTGACATCCATTGAAATTATAATAATATTCCTCTATTATCATCTCATCCAATCCATTTATAATAAATATAGCTTTAAATAAACAAATTTATTGAAACTAACAAAATAGAATTCATATCAAATATTAAATAGTCTAATATTTAATACATCATTTATACATGAAACTATATATTAAATCCAAATATTACATTAATGTACATACACTATTTAAGTGTAGCCAAGTTTCTACTTTAACACTTAAAATAAAAGAAGCCCAGCTCTGGTTGAAACATGAGTGTTGTCTCCTGTAGGACCATCTCTTGCCAAGCCAAAATCCGAAAGCTTTGGGTTGAAATCCTACATATATCATAGTTCTACTCTTTCAGAATGAAGACATACATGCAAACAACAGGTGTTGTTTTCTTCACAAATTCACAAGCCAAACTTTCAGTGTTAAATACCGAATCAAGTAGGATGTTGGCTGCCTTTAAATCACGATATATAACATTTCTATCCAGGGTATGTAAAAATGTTAATCCTCTTGCAACAGCAACTGCAATGTTGATCCGGATAGTCCAGGGAATAGGTTGAACACCTTCTGCAGAAATATAAAACCAAAATTAAGGTATTATGAATCAGGAGGAAACTATGGTTCAGTTCAAAAACAACTATGTTGAACATAAGGGTGTAAATACTAAACAAGTCAGAAGTTATGTTAGGGTCTAAATTAGACCTCAACTGCTTATTAAAAATCAAGGTTTAGACTTTTTAAAAAGCTTGTTTATGTATAAAGACTAAGTTTCTTGAGACTCTGCAAAATGTCTATTATACTTGATAGGTTGGTCTGGTTATATATATATAACATTACATTATACAAATAATATATAAAAATATATACCACAATATACTAATATAAAAACCTAATTACCAATAATGATTTTTTGAAGGCCAATCTAGACTTATAGGCTTATAGATCTTATATAAAAGAGGTCATGCAAGTAGGTTTTGAGGTTAAGCCGAGCGTTCAAACAAGCAAAGTTATGACTTTAACATTGACATATAATAGACAATCAGATCAGACTCAGATTTTGCAATTATGAATTAGACCAGGTTTAAGATTACCAAAGTTTGGCTTAATCTCATTCTAACCCCTTTGTACATTAGTATTCAAATGGCTTAATGGAGACTAAACTCAAACTAGAACAGATTAGGTTCAGGTCTACAACCAAAGCTTAGTCTTGCCTATTTCAACCCCTTTGTACAATGGTACCCAATGCATCATTTCAGACTAAATATGTTGAAGAGTAAATGCACTACTTACTTCTAAATAAATGATTTTCCAAACTTCCTTTATGCATAAACTCATAAACTAGAAGCCTGTTTTTTCCATCTGAGTAGTAACCAATAAGTTTCACCAGATTTTCATGGTGAAGCTGGCTTAGATAATTGACTTCTGCCTGCAAACATAATGGGCAGAAAATGAGTCAAGGCTTACCAACACCAAGAAGTTATACAACAGTTTAAGAGTTTGTGTAGGACTTGGACATACCAGCCATTCTCTGTGTCCTTGAAAACTTTCTGGTTTAAGGTTTTTGATGGCCACAACAACTCCAGTCCCTGGTCTTGTGGGAGCATAAGTGTTCTCATCTATCCATCCCTTGTATACAAACCCAAACCCTCCTTCTCCAATCAAGTTTTCTTGCCTGAAGTTCTTAGTGGCCTCTTTTAGTTCATTGAAGGTGAAGGACTTTAGGTTACTGGAGATGCGTTTGTCAACATTTGATCCTAAAGTTTTTAAAGGAGCTTTTCCTTCAGTAGATTTTGAGGTCTCTTTTGTCTTACTTCGAGACTTTGAGCCTCCTGAGAGTAAATGAAATGCAAGTTACAATCAGCCACTACAGTAACTTCTCTATTTCTGTACAGAAGATTGTACTATTATGCGTAAATTAATCTGAAACACTGTCTAAATATTAATTTGGCACACATGTATATACGCAAATATTGTCACTTCTTTGAGAGAGATGAAATCAAAGAGTTGAAAGGCAACTAAGAATGTTAGTTCACACCAGTCACTGCTTCTAAGAAGAAATAAAAGGCGAAAATCATTCAACATTATTTAGAACCTGAATCAAAGCGATGAAACCTCACAATTTCCATCATTTTCATACCAATACCTACACAATCTAGAGGCTTACATTTAAGTTAACAAAAAGACAAAAGAATCCATCCAGTTCTACGAAACCAAGGCCTTGAGAACACGAAAAAACAAGAAAACAGAACAAGAAGGTTCATAGAAAAATAGCTAGTCCAGTAATCTTCCAGGTTACAGCCTGTGAACTATTGTTTTAACTCTTACCCTTTGGAAACCATCGCCTTCTTCTTCTTCTCTCCGTGTAATCCAAAGACACAAAAATGGAACCATCCACCATGACAAAACAAATATCAAAATTCAAAGCATCAAAGCAGAAGAAAAACAAATCAAGGCTTATTTATATTTTGCACTAAAGAAAAATGAGGGCAAACACACACACACACGATTAAAACAACCAAATTAAAACTGACCAAAGAAACTTGTGGAAGACACATGAGCCACTGGTTTTCTGCAGCTGTTTCCAATGATCAAAGTTTTAATCTTTTGTGTCAGAGGAGAGAACAACACCAATGGCGAACAGGGTACGAATGAAAAGATCTCCACCAAACGAAACACAATCCCCACCAATCTAAGAAATTAGTGAAATTAATAGAAGAAAAACATAACAAATTAGGGAAAAACATAAAACCTACTTGGTTAGACTTCAGAGATTTCGAGGAAGAGGCAACGGAGCCACTGCGTGAGAGGAAAGAGGCAGCGGAGCGTGAGAGGAAAGAGGCAGCGGAGCCACTGCGTGAGAGGAATGAGAGTGAGAGGGATAGTGAAGAGAGGAATGAGACGAAGAGCCACTGCGTGAGAGGAATGAGAGTGAGAACGTGAAGAGAGCAATGAGACGAAGAGGAAGAGAGGAATGAGAGTGAGAGGGAACGTGAAGAGAGGAATGAGAGTGAGAGAGATAGTGAGATATTATATCTGATTTCTAAAAATCCGATATAATACATTAATAATAGGTTTTCAATTTATTTACAAGTTTGCCACCGCTTTTCATATTATAACTGATTTTTAAAACTACGTTATAATATGTTTTAAACTTATTTACAAGTTTGCCACCGCGTCTCATATTATAACTGATTTTAAAAACTACGTTATAATATCTCTCTATTATGATGGATAATTTTTATCCGTCATAATAGGTTTGTTATAAAATGTCATTTTTGTACTAGTGAAGGTACAGAGACAGGGCTCACAACTTTCTCAATGCTTGAAAAATGTTGCATCCTGTTTGATAGAATTTTCTTGAATGAGTGAAGCCATAGTTGTTCCCTGCAATTGTTGAGACAATCAGCACTTTTGTTCTAATGACGAAAAAAGTAATCACGAAAGTAATAATAACTACAAATTACAACCTCTACAACATCCACGACAACCCAACCAAGGTGGACAATGAACTTCTTGCAGCTACATGCACAACAATTGATCCTCCCATGCTTCAATAATGAAACAAATTTTGATCAATGACTTATAATAATAATATACAACAAAGTGAAATGTAATTTATACATGTGGAAAACTGCTCATGCTCAGTACACCAAATATATTCATAGGAAAAAAATTCAAAGAAAATAAGTGAAAAATAAAGGCAAGTGGTGCAGACCCAAAAATTTAAAAATAAACACAAATATCTGCAAATGTGAAATTAAAGGGGTAATACAAAACAATTATACAAAATATCCTTGTAATCATGCCACATTACAGTCTTATAACAAATGCATTATGGTTATGAGCTATGAAGCATGATGGACAGTGATTAAAGGATGATAACTCTGGTCAGGTGTAGTAAAGCTATGGTGAAGAGGCAGGTAGCAAATATCAGGGAAAAATGTATGACCTTTGACACTTACGGATTTCCTGTATCGAACAGAGTACATAAGGTTCTTCTTTAATCAACTTAGTAGCATATAACTTGGTTTATTGAGCTTCAAATATTACTTCAGATTGAAGTTATAATTGTTTCAAAATCGTATAATTTTTTAAGCATCAAACTTACTTTAAGTTGAAGCCCCTATAACAAGAATCCAAGAAAATTAATTTAAGAAACATAATCACCTGTGACCGACAAGAATCATTGCTCCCACTTGCTGCATAACATAATAATCGTTGCTTTAGACCATATTCTTTTATTAAGCTGAAAACATAATGGCTGATATCGCAGGGTAAATGATTTACAACTTCATAGTTAATCATAAAAAGAATAAAAATATAGATTAGAACATGAAATGCATAAACTAGAAAAAAGTAATAACCTTTCCTATCAGGTATTACACTGATATATTGTTCTGCTAACTCCAACTGCTATTCCATTGAGGTATCACACTGTATATTGTTTTGCTAACTCCAACTGCTATTCTTATCAGGTTAACCATCATGATTGTGATTGGTGGTATCATAAGGGATATCCACTTCACAACATAGAGATCAGCAAACTCATCATCTACATCATCCCCACCAGATTTTTATGTCAAGGTGAAAGAGATGTCAATCCCTACTATCACTTTGAGCAAACCCTGCAGTACTGCAGCTAGATGTGCACTTGTTCCTCCAATCAACCAAAACTGCTCGTTTCTCCACCACTCTTCCAGCTCAATGCCGGACCACTTGATTTCAAGCACAGCCAGCATGCACAAAGTCACAGTGATGGTCAAGAGATAAACAAGGAAAGTGATGTTGAGAGTTTGAACAATGAATTGGCCTGAGAAGAGGGAGAGTGCAGGGAGGAAGCACTAGACTATAAGGAAAAAGGAAGTGAATGGATAGATTCCAACATTAAGGTATGCAATCGGTTGGAGAAACTTCATTCTTGGGCTAGCTAGAAATCATTGTTTCTTGAGAAGAATATTTCAACCGACCCAGTTGCCCATCTTAGGACTTGATGTAGTCTGTCAGTGAGATTTATGGGAGTTGTGCCACGGAATGCATCACGCTTGGTAACACAATAAACTGATTTCCATCCTCTATTGTGCATCCTGTAGCCAATAACGACATCCTCAGTAACTGATCCATAGATCCATCCGACACGCTGTCCCCATTCAGTTTTATCCTCGTACCAGCAAGAGATCACACTGATGGCCTCTACCACGGTTGATGCATCAAGAAGCTCACGTGGTATGGTGAAGGCGCCAGGAGGGCGCCCCTCCAACAAGTCCCTCAACCAAGTTCCTTCAAGTTCTGAGCACACCGTCCAGAGGTCGCCACAACACCGTCGTCACGCTGCGACCACCACCTTCGAACAACCCCCTCGGAATAATGTAATCCCTCAACCACCACCCTCCTCACCGGCACTATCCTAACGTCGACACAGCAATTGCAGCAAAAAAGGGGTTAATTTTGATTTCAGAACGACAGAGGAAGGTGCTTGGGGGTTCTGAGGTGAGAGACGAAAAATTGGGGGAAAGCTTCTCTGGAAACTAAAATTTGGAGAATGGGAGAGGGAAATCCCAAATTTTCATTTCACTAGGTCGATGCTTGTACCGACGACCTATGGAGCCTTCGGTAAACTCAAAAAGCCTTCGGTAAACTCAAAAAGCCTTCGGTAATCAACCACTTACATGACCGTCGGTACATCCTTCGATAAATCAACTTTACCGAAGGCCTCAAAGGCCGTCGGTATTATTCCTTCGGAAATTAACGTTTTTCCTGTAGTGTGTAATGCAAATTCTAGAAGAATGTAGAAGCTCCTTAGATAGAAGAATTGAAATGTAATACAAGTTCTAGAATATTCTAGAAAAACCTAAGATATGAAGAAAAATCAAGAATATTCTACATAGGTAAAAATCTAGAACATTCCACATAAGTTGTGGCTAGTATGTTCTAGAATAATCTATGGGTCTATAAATACCCATGAACTCTACCATTTGATGTATGTAGCCAACATCTATCATTTGTATGAACCAACATCTACTACAACTAAAGACAACTACAACACTTCTTCCAACTACTACTTCTACATTCAACTATCTCTACATTTTCTCTATCCCATCAACTACTCCTTTCACAACCTTAAAATACTAATAGGGCCGTAATTATGTCACTCTTCTTCACCAAGTTAATTGGATCGTTTCAATCCTCCAGGATCCGCGCCACATCTGTCAGCAGAATTAGCTTCTCCGCACCAAGCATTGTAGCAATTCTCCATCAACAGTGTCGGCGTTAATGTTGTAGGATGTCCCCAAACTCGGCGGCGACGACCAAGGTAACGACCGAGAAGTGGCTGGTGCGATGAAGGAGCGAAGGACTGTGTGGTCAACTCTGGCAACCTCACAGATGAAGCCTAGATCGGCAGCCTGGGGTTGGGACGGGCGGTGAGGATGCAGCCATTGAGGCCGAAGAGACCTACAACGGTGGCCCTGGTTCATGGCGGCGCCACCATACTTGACGACTGTGGTTTTGCCACAAAATTTATGGATGAAGGGGAGCGATTCAAAGAGCATGTCGAATCGATAAATGGTTGAGTATGTGGTTATTTGTGGAGGTTGAACCAAGTTGACAACGACGTAAATGACATGGTGGTGGCGAAGGTGAGAGGAAGGGAAAGAGGGGTTACTAGGGGTGAGGGTGTGGTCAATGTGGGTTTTAGGGTTTGGTTAGGAGATTCTTGATTGGCATAGAATAAGAGTTTCTCCTGATTATCTTCTTCAGCAAAGTTTGCTTGATGTCTATTTTTACTACGACAATACTTCTCTATGTGACCAAACTTCTTGCAATACTTGCATTAAGGTTTTCCATGATGCCAACAATCTTTTTCCAAGTGACTTGTCTTTTTACATATGCCACATGGAGGATATTTTTCTTGACGAGTCATAGAGAAGCTTCTAGGATTTTCTTTATTTCTAGAAATTTCTTCTCTACTTTTATTTCCTTCATATTCTTTATTCTGACACCGTAATTTTAGTTTTGATTGAAAGGCATTTTCAACCGAGTCTTCTTCATGCCTTTTCAATCTTTGTTCATAAGCTTCAAGAGAGCCCATTAGTTGCGTGACTGACAATGTAGCCAAATCTTTTGTTTGTTCAATCGCGGTTGCGATTGCATCATACTTTTGGGGAATAGAAATTAAAATTTTCTCAACGATCTTTTTGTCAAGAATATTTTCCCCATAGGCTCTCATCTGACTAACTATTTCTTTTATTCTAGAATAGTAGTCTTTAATGGTCTCAAATTCTTTCATTCTTAATAATTCAAACTCTCGTCTTAGAGAATGAAGTTTAATATTGCGTACCTCGTCACTTCCTTGAAACTCCTCTTGTATTGTGTTCCAAGCTTGTTTTGCACTTGTGGCACCAATTATCCTTGGAAAAATTGTGTCATCAACTGCTTGTTGAAGAACAAATAAAGCCCTTGAATCCTTCTGCTTGTTTTCTTTCAACTCCTTCTTTTGAGCTGCAGTAAGAGTAGAGGTGTCTTCTGGAATAGTGAATCCCTCTTCTATGATATCCCATAAATCTTGAGAGCAGAAGAATGTCTTCATTTTGACACTCCAAAAATCATAATTTTCTCCTTTGAAAATAGGTACTGGAATTGATGATGTTTGATTAGTAGTAGCCATTGTTGAGAATATATTTGGGAGTAGTAGAATGAGTTATAGTTTTGTTTGAGGTACTTGAAAATTTTATCTATGCCCAGTAGATGACCAAACGTAGCTCTGGTACCACTGTTAGTATTTTAAGGTTGTGAAAGGAGTAGTTGATGGGATAGAGAAAATGTAGAGATAGTTGAATGTAGAAGTAGTAGTTGGAAGAAGTGTTGTAGTTGTCTTTAGTTGTAGTAGATGTTGGTTCATACAAATGATAGATGTTGGCTACATACATCAAATGGTAGAGTTCATGGGTATTTATAGACCCATAGATTATTCTAGAACATACTAGCCACAACTTATGTGGAATGTTCTAGATTTTTACCTATGTAGAATATTCTTGATTTTTCTTCATATCTTAGGTTTTTCTAGAATATTCTAGAACTTGTATTACATTTCAATTCTTCTATCTAAGGAGCTTCTACATTCTTCTAGAATTTGCATTACACTTTAATAGGCCCGCTAACTGCTATAAGGCACTAGCTGAGGAATTTAGGGAGAAATTTTACAATACTTTGCTGCACTTTTTATTAATGCATATTTTGCATATTTGAAAATTGAGGAAACTTCATGCAACATAACAAGAATTCGAGTTGAAACCCCTTAAATCACACCTCATAGCTGCTAATGAATATTTTCATTGTGTTGCGGCTCCATTTGTCCATAATTTCACTGATTTTGATTTGAATACTCGAGTTGATTTTAGTGCTCCACCTATCTATGATTATTATAATGAGTCAGCTACTATTACTGAATTTAATATTCAAGCTTTTGAAATTGATGCAACTCTCACACTTGACACTTCTGACGGTTCTGATTTTAGTACTAGTGTAGATTTCAATGTTGATTTTCATACTAGTGCTCATACTAAATGTGTAGCTATTGAAGTTGACACAATTGTTCACTCTAAAACTGAATTTACACCTGATGCTTCTTATATTGACATATCTATGATTCTTATATTTACACATAATAAGTTTTATGTTGTTGATCATATGTGTTGTGATCTTATGAACTGACACTGTTGCTATTATTGATTTAACTGATATTTCTTCTCATTTTAATATTCTTGCTTCGGCATTTGTCATTGATTCTGTTAATGTACCTGTAGTCAGTAATGATTCGTGTTCATAATTAGGTGCATTTTTTGCTAATGTAGTTGATTCTAATTTTAAGAATAACAACTTTGCAGTGTTTGAGGATTTGAAAGTTTATGTTGCAGATTTGGATTTTAGTTTCTAATACTGCTCATATTCATGCGATACTGATTTCATTTTTGAAGTTTATCATATTGGAGCCGATACTCTTATTGTTTGGGATGCTGATAATTATGTTCTTTCTCTTCTATACATTTAGGCACCACTTATACTAGATTAAGTTTTGTTGCTGCTGCAGCAAAGTGCAAAGAAGAATCAACTGAACGCATGGGCAGATTAGTCAGAGTGGTTGAGCAGAAGAAAGCAAAGCGTCAAGTCAGCTTCAAATTTTTGTTTGTAGTAGTACATATTTGATACTTTCTTTAGCTGGTGTAATTAAGAATAATAAATAGAGAATAATAAATAGGATTATAGAAAGTAAATTGTACTATATCAAAATAACTTGGTAGATTTTCATCAGTTTTGGTGTTATAAGATTGTGAATATTATAAAATATTCACAGTATTTGGTGTTAGATTTTATAAGATTGTGAATATTATAAATTACCAAGTCGACTTTGGTGTTAGATTTTATAGTATTTGGTGAATATTATAAATCAAAATTTTAAGATTATTTATGCATTCTCACATTATACGACTTTATGAAGTCAAAGAAACTCCATCTGACATATATGTTGTTAGGGAGTATGTGAAATCTGGAGAGCTCTTTGATAACATAGTAGAGAAGGGTAGGTTGCAGGAAGATGAAGCTCGTAATTTTTTTTATTGATATTAATTTTATTTAGTTAATCAATAGTATTCATTAATATTAAATAAATAGGTGTTTCCTGCTTTCTGTTCCTTCTTTTTATTTTGAGTGTGAAAAGTACCCAGGCCTTGGTTATGTGGCTAATTTTCCTTGTGTTCAGTTCGTGTTTCTTTTTATTTTTATTTCTGCTATGTGCATTTTCTTTGTCCTTTAATCATTTTAATCTTCTGAAACTTTGCAAATACAAAGGTTGAATTTTGAGTTATTTATTGGTTGATTTTAATCATACTAATATAATTTATGTAGTAATTGATCTTTTAGAATCAGATAATCCAAAGAAAAATTTATTCTTTGAAATATATTATCACTAGTGATTTTTTTCCTCATTGTTTCATGTAGGGTGGGATATACACGCTTCCGAGTCATCTACCACCTAGTGCTATGAATTTGATACCAGGGATGCTTGTGGTTGATCCTATGAGGAGAATGACCATACCTGATATCCGTCAACACCCATGTTCCAAGCTCGTCTTCCACGTTATTTGAATGTCCCCCACCAGATACACTACAACAAGCCAAAAAGGTTTATTTTTATATCTTTATTTGTCATTCTCTTACCAACTTCATTTTCACTTTTCTTTATATTATAAATGGTTCATGAGAAATATAGTTGAGAGTACTATTTTTGAAGTGAAAATGGCTGGTTGGAAATTTTGAGTGATGTCACAGGTCTTAAGGGTTCTGGTATCTTTTCAACTTCTGTTTTCAAACTTTTAATCTTCACATTCATACACATTGGAACT
Organism: Vigna umbellata; assembly: GCF_029865625.1. Classification (NCBI taxonomy): domain Eukaryota; kingdom Viridiplantae; phylum Streptophyta; class Magnoliopsida; order Fabales; family Fabaceae; genus Vigna; species Vigna umbellata. The sequence goes on along the minus strand of NC_142168.1, from coordinate 52,070,196 downwards.
TCTTGTGTGCATTAGTTGATGTATTATAATCACTTCAAATGATATGGTTTTTTAGATTGATAAGGAAACTCTTTAGGAAATGGTGAAGATGGAATTTGACAAGAATCAATTGATTGAATCCCTTCGGAACATGATACAAAATGAGGTTTGTACCTATGTCTTTCTCCTTCTTCGTTTGCGAGATTATCTCATACAACCATCCATATATTTCAGGAGAAACAAGACATTTTTTTGATGTTTGTGTGTATTATCAACTGTTCATGCTCTGTATCATTTGCATTATTTTTTCTTTCTGGTGTTTTCAGACATCTTCAAAAAGATTTATCCCTCTTACATATTTAATGGCAGCACCCCACCTAGTTTCATGGTTTATTCATTCTCAATTGTCAATTTTGCTGATTGCTAAATAAAATACCACTTTTAACATGTATAAAATTTCAACTAACCTAGCCAATAATTAAGGGCATGTCCAGTCAAAATTATGGCTAGTTCTTATGAGTTTGAATAAGGCAACCCTTCTGACATCAGTTACGTATGCAATTTTGCTTATAGATAATAGTATTATTCTCACTGTAACAATAACCAAGAAAATACGTAACATAATCTTCATTCTCAGCAGAAAAGGGTCACAGTTTATGGGTGAAGCTTATTTCATTCTTGTAATTCTTTTAAAAGTGTTTATGAGTAAATTGATCATAACAAGGTCTCTAATGCATATTTTCCTTGTTCCTATTTAGTATGATTAAAAACTCTTGATTATTTTTTACTTTTGTAGAAAGAGACAGATTAATAGACCTAAGCTGTCAGACCTCATTAAAAACGCACCCAAAACCATTCTGAGCGGACGCTAGGTGTCAAGCAAAGGAAATCTGGAAATCAGAAAGTGGGAGACAGGTGTGGGCAGCAAAGTGGTCGTTCGTCCTTGACGGTGGTAGCAAATCTTAGTTTTTCAAAACTCACGCCACTCTCTGTATGCAACCTCTCTTCCAAACTCTGAAACTTCATTTTTCTCCTCCTGCTCTCTAAAAGCTTTTCCTTCTCTCTACAAAACACTCACTTTCTCTTCTCCGATCACCACTCAGGAACCGTTGGAACACTCCCGACGTCAAGAGCTTCCAGTTGAACCGATCAGTTTTTGGTTCTGAAACTGGTAAGTCACTTTCTCTTTAGAACGTTCGTTCTTCTTACCCATGCGAACCAGATTCTTGGTTGCATGAATAGGTCACTTTGTTCTGAGTACTCTGTTTTTCCTGTTTGGTTTAGTTTGTAAGGGGTGATCGTTGAACTCTAAGATTTCAGTAGTGAGGAGATATATTTCTGCATTGTTGAACGTTCGGTCACGCTTAGAGGTAAGGGAATCTTATATAATTTAATTGTATGTTCATTTTTTTACGTTCGTTGATAATGAATGCATGTTTGTTGAGTGGCTGAATGTATGAGGTATGATTGTTGATATGTTTTGACTATATGAAGTATGATTATTTACTATGATATGGATGTTTGAGTTTATAAAAATAAATGTTGAGAGATGAATTGATATAAAGAATTCTAGTATGAAATTTCCCTATGAAAGTGTACGTTCGTCACTGAACGCTCCTTGACCGTTCGATTATTCTAGTGAACTTTGTTGGAATTGGATTCTTTCATTTGGGAAGAATCCTAATTGAGGACAAGCGTCTTCGTTTCGTAATACTGTGCATGAGCGTTCGGCCAAGCGTAGTTGTTCCTTGGTATTCGGTTATAAACTTAAGTATATCTATATGTATTTGTATATTTTCGTTTGTTTTTAAACACTACTAAAAATGGTATCTTATTATAATTATCAAGCCTTTCTCCTGTAAGTTTAGTAGTGCTCGGTCTTACACTAAGCGCTCGTACTGAGTAGTGCTCGGTCTTCCACCAAGTGCTCGGTCTTACACTAGGTACTCATTCTAATTTCTGAATAATATATATTTATATATAAGAACGTTCGTTCAAACTCAATAGGGTTTGCCCTTTTCTGTGCTCGGTCTTCGACTGACATTCTGAGTGTTCTTGATGTTTAACTCATTCAAAAGCTAAGTATATTTATTGACGTTCGGTTTATTCACCTTATTCAATTCTTTACCCTTATTTGAGGTTTTCACAGTGTCTGTCTTAAATTGGTTTCAGCCTAGAGTCTTAGTATTCGACCTAGGCCTATTAGTGTTCGGTCTAACTCAGGAGTCAGTTCATTCAATTGGCTCACCTACTAAATAAAATGTTTGATTCCTAATTGTTCTTGAGAACTATTATGTTAATCGCTCCCTTTCTTAAAACCAATGATTCTATCTCTCGGTTTTGATCTGTTTGGAACTGGAGACCCTTGGTCTTACTCCAAGCGTTCGGTCTGGTTTAAGGTTGATGTTTAACATTCGGTAATTGGTATCCTTAGTGATCTTTGTACGAAGGGTTTAATTGAGATTATTAATAATGAAAGATTAATAGAAAATGATATGGATGAAATGTTTTGGATTATGGACGAGCGTTCCGGGGAGGAATAGCTCATGAATGTATATTGGAATTTGTAAAGTATAAATGTGGGCATGCTAAGCTGGCGGTTCATCCTGATGTTCCGTGATTACTCGTCCTCACGTAGAGGGGGGTAAGTCATGTGTGGAAATGGCAAGAGCACTACAGGAAAAACAATTATTACCGACGGGTTATTACCGAAGGCCTTTTGGCCTTCGGTAAATGTAAGTTACCGAAGGCTTTTCCGAAGGCTTGTGTAACGTAACTTTACCGAAGGGTAATGGCCGTCTGTAATGGGCATGAGTGATTACCGAAGGCTAACGACCGTCGGTAAGTGAATAATGTATATGAAATTAGAAAGTGAGATATTTCCGAAGCCCTCATTTCGCGAAAACTCCTTCTTCCCCAATCTTCACATTCTCTGCCCTAACTTCATCGACGAACTCACTGGCTGGCTTGTGCAGAGAAATTCCCACCCTAACCACAATCGGGATACGCTTCTTCCCTACTCCTCCATTATAGGTGAAGTGTCCCATTCTCTTATCTCATTTTGTTTTCCTGTTACTGTTTTCGATTATGCGTCAATGGTTGAACCTTTATCCTTGTAGCATTTTGCAGTGTTCTGAGCTGAGGAAGGTGGTGGGTGGCTGAGTTGAAGGCTAGCATTGTCGAGGGAGGATACTGGACGACGCGGCATAGACGAGGCTTGAAGAACCAGGGCAGTGTCACTGCGTGACAAGCTCTTCCACTACTGCTTCAGAGGCTATTGAAGGGGCTACCGTCGAGGTAAGTTGTTATTTTCATTGATGAACTATAAAAGCTAAGAAGCATTTCTTCTGACTTTGTTCAATGTATGCTCTGAATTAGTTTGTGCAATATGATTTGTTATAGAAAAATTGTTCAAAGTTGGCATTTTGATTGCTAATGCATTTTTTAGAATTAGCCATTTTAAAACTAAAGCAAGCTAATATCAGTAGATTATGAAAACTGATAACAATTACTCAATGAGAGTAAAAAGCTACTGGTACACCTAAAAAGCCAATTCCATATAGCATAAGTAGCGAAAAATTCCATATATCTCTGTCCTATACCTATGGAAGGTGTTATATTCCTGTCAAGGTTAATGTATAGACCTATAGAAGGAAGCCTGTCCTACATGGACACTGATATCTCTGTCCTATACCTAATACCCATAACCTTATAAGTAAGTTGCACTGAATATAGTGCATTCAAACTTCATTTCAGTCACAACCTTTTTTATAGTCTTAGTTAATTAAAATGTAGATCAATCAAAACAACGATTGATGGTAGACATATTCTCCATCCTTGATGGAGGACTTATTCTCTCTAAAAAATAGTATATTCAGGATATCCTCCATTGAGCAAAGATGGATAATTCTAAGCCTCAACCCACTCGTATGATTTCAGGTTTAAAGGTCACTACCAAAGGTTTTTTGCATCTGTTTTTGATCCTTGTTTTTCTAAATCTAATATTGGTTCTTCACAATATATTAGTATTACCAAACCACAATTATCCTTTTCAATTAACAAAACAGAACAAAATCAATCACTCAGTTGTACTTTCTTTATACTCAAAGACATTAGCTTTAATCAATGCTGGGTTTAAAAATAAGATATTTTTGTCAAAGTTTACATTTTCTTTACGTTTAAAACAACCTTTCCTAGAAAAAAGACATTTTAAACAATTGAAGAGTTAACTTGAAATAGAAATAGCAGGAAAGAAAAATGTCTATAATTTGACAGAATGTCAACAGTATAATTTACTCAAAAATGTTACCTTGGAGTGGTTTGGGATGAGTTCTTTCAAAGCATCAAATTTACTACTCAAATCCACCTCCTTTTTCTCTCAGTAGTGGTACTGGTAAACTGGTTGGTCCTTCCCCCCCCTCTAATTTTCCCGACATCTTGAGTGAACTCCACCACCCCATTTCCAAAATCTTGGTAGGCAATTCCACTGCCTTGTATGACACCCCCTCCTCCAAAGGCAAAATCATTTCCAAGAGCTGGGGGAGGTGCTTGCAGGTTGAGATGCAAGAAAGGGTCATAGGAAACAGATGAGAGCATAGTGCTGTCTGCTGTTCCCATAGGGCCAGAGAGTTTTGGAAGATTGGTGCTTTGGTTTTCAAAGGTCATTGGCAAGTGGAGAAGGCTGAGGAGATCTGGTGTTGGTGTGGAATAAGGAAATTGGTGATGATGGTGACCCCTCTCAAGTGCGGAGGAGTGAGTGGGGAAAGAATAAAGCTCCTCACATGAACCATGGTTGTTCACCACTTGCACAAACTGGGGGTTCAAGTTATTAACTTGATTGTATGAGTTTTGTTGAGGGTGTGCAATGATTTCCATTGCAACAGTAGAAGCATCTTCTCCACTGGAAGATGTGTAGGTTACATTGCAATATTAAAAACAACAATCCCTTTCCTAGACAATGCCTTATGCATGAGGTACCTACAAGAAAGCAAGAATGTGACACTGTTTTGCCAATCTGCATAATTCGACCATGGGATTATGTTCACCAGTACATGGATCATTTAACATTTAATTTGCATGATTGAGAACAATGGTGAACGTAGATCCACTAGGATGAACTTAATGAGGCAGAGTGTTTTAGTTGCACAATTGTAGGAGAAATTTGGGATTGCTCTTGAGTTTAATTGTATACTGTGAGTTGCACTGCAACAATAATCACTGCATAATATGAATATAGGTAGTTGCATGTGTTGGTCTTGAATCTTGTTGTACTAGACTTAGGTTCACCAGTAAGTTTAAAGTAATACTCACATGAACAAGACTCTTAGAATCTTTCAGTTGTGTCTGTCAATTTAAACTGGTACTTGTTCCAGTGCATTGATTTGGATTTGGAAAGTGATGCCTAATCCCTTATAGCCTATGTACTTCCAATCACTCAAATGTTTCTAAAAATGGACTGCACCTCAAAGTCTTTAGAACACCACTATTTCAGACATAAATTAGCACCAAAGCAGATAAAAAACTGGACCAGAAATGTACAAGGACAACAATTTGAAGAGTATAAGAGGGTCCTTTAAGGACTCCAAAATATATTTTCTCTCGGTTTTTAATTTGCCTTCAACAACTGAAGTGAATTTTGTTCCACTTCCCAAGTTTGTCCAACATTAAAAAAAGTTTACAGTGTTTCCAAATTGGTTGTTTGAATAGAACACAAAGGAAGGTTTAGGTTCAGATGACCTCTTGGCTTGTAGCTTTGGCTAACAAGAATACTCAAAAACAAATTCAAAGAATAAATAATTATGTTATTGGCCGCTACTGCTACAGTGTAGTTTGTGGTCCAAATTCCTTGTGTAAAGCAAGATGCATGTGATCATATCAGCATGGTTTTGGACCACCTAATCAAAGTGAATTCAACACTCAAAATGAATGTAAACAGTTTTGGCTTTTCAAATCATAAAGGTTTGTTATCTGTTTAGAAACTGTCCACATATCACTCTCTCTTATTGCCAAAGATTAGCCACACAAAGGTCATAAAAATGAGTGTTCTCTCTGCTGTTTAGTGCACTGGATTAGGCAAAATGGATTTTTCAGCACTTGGTCAATCTTTCTTTCTCTTTCAATCAGTGTCCTACATTAGTGATATGTAGAGCCTAATTTTCTTCTCACTACACCAGAACCTGTATGTATGTAAACACAAGTACACAAAACAACAAAGAAAGAAAGATTACAATTAAAAGGTTATGTGATATACAACAGTAAAGTACAAACAACCTCTAATATACGTAGATGATTCAAAGTTTAAACTTATTATGATGCTACTTCAAAACAGATTGAGAAACACTATTTTGGTAACATTGAAGCTACTGGATTGAACCACAAAGTCTTCACAGTATTAAAAAATCACAGGAAATTAGCACCAAAGCAGAGAAAAAACTGCACCATAATTGGTTATGGACAACAAAAAATTTTAGAATTCAAATTGACAACTTGGATGGCCAAAGATTGAATAGGCAATTAAGTAAACTTTAGAAACGAAGTAGGCACTGAAATGTAACCTAGGAAATGCTCTATATCATATTAATAAAGAAAATAAACATAAATCAAGTTGATTCAAACTCAATTCAAAAATTGCTTATCATTTTAGGTAACTCTATATCAGTGTATGTTGAGTCATACTTGAACCAACCTTCATTTCCCTCTCCATGTTTGACGACTGAATTAGTAAAATCAAATTTAATTTGTTTGAGAAAGTTTTTGAACACTAACCTTTTTCACGTTTTATTCTCACATAGTATATATGTATATATCTTAAAGAAAAGAAGTTTATTGAATAGGAAATGGGCTAAGCATATGTTTATTTAAATCAAACGACCTTAGCTAGATTTCATCAATATAGTTGAACAAGAAAAATGATTTAAGATGGCCTGATAAAACAAGTCTACAGGACTTTGTTTTCTTATTTTTAATTGTTCACACTTTAGAAAAGTTTAAAAAAGGAAGAAAGAATTAAAATTAAAGTCTTATGCACCTCATTGGGTCATAGTTTGGTTTATATGAAAATTTTCTTTCTAAACCATCACTTTTTGAGTTAAATTGGAAGTGGAGTATTGATTTTGAGCTGCAAGCTGTTTATAACTCATTTTAGAGTTTAAACACAAATAAAATCATCAAACAAAGTTGCTTGAACATTGAGCTGTGTGTTTAAATCTCTTCCATACGTGTTTTAGTATCGAACCACCCAACTAGGGACTTTCTCTAGTGCATAATTTTTTTGGAACCTACTATTTGATTAATTTCTTTGGGCAAAAGTTGTCCAAATTGAAAGAATTTGGTTTGTTGAATTCTGGTGCAGTATGATAAATTTGTTTGGTGATGTTTTAGTTGGTTATTGTTATTCCTTTTTGGATACTATTAGGTAATGCTTAAACTGTTGCTATGGTTATTAAATTAATGGAACAATATCTAATGAATAACCTTAAATACACTTCTATTTGATGTCTTAGGTGAGTTTTTAAAGCAATTGTGGCCAGAAGGGGAGGAAGAGAGTCTACAAAGAAGACTTGATCAGGAAAGGATAACAAAGGCGAAGGTACGGTCACCTAAACTGAAATTGCATGATTATATGTGATATGTTATTTTCATTCTTGTTTCATGAATTTGATGTTGTTATAAAATGTTGTGAATGTCCACTTTGAATGTTAAGTTATGTTGAATGGAGTTTATGATACTGTATACATTGAGTTTTGTCATACTTTGTTTTGAATTGTTTGAATTTGATTGTGAAATATGTAAGAGTTTTTAGACTTAGAACCTAGAAAAAAGTGTTGGAAATCCCATGTAAGAACAAATTATAGTGTATGAGTGTGAGTGAAATCTTCCACTATGAGCAGCCATTATGGAACGTAAGCCTCCTACTATGCCTTCTTTACTAATAAAAATTAGTTTTATCAACAAAAGAAGAGTAGAGTTTCTACTTTTCCATAGAAATCTCGCCTGTTTCATTTCTCTTGGTAATTGAGCAAAATAAAAAAGAGATAACAGAGAAAATTAAAGATGAGATATGAGATACCAATAAAGGAGAAAGGAGATGATACATTTATTTTATCCAAATTCATGTTATCTAAGATGGAAAAGTACATGAATTCCCATTATTTTAGTCCCCAACAATAGAGACACATACAGTAGTACACACAAACATTCCTATTGATGACAGTAACTAAACAGAAACAAATTGAATACTAGAATGCCAGATGAATTGGAATCTGTTCCTGGAATCTTGAAGTGGTTTTTTGTTCGTAATTAAGCTGCACCATGGTGTCATATGTTGCTCTGGCCGTCTAATCACTAGAGATAGCATTCCTGAACTGAACCCAATAAATCCCTGCACTGCCACTGACCTGGAATCTCAAGTAGATTTCACCACTTGGAGGGTTGCTATAGTCAAACATTGCCCCAAAGGCCCTGCGCAATGGCTTCCATTCTTGGCAGTCTTGCTTAAATTTCATTAGTTGCTATAGTCAAACACTGACAGGGTTGCTATAGTCAAACACTGACCTGGAATCTCAAGTAGATTTCATCAGTTTCCTTGTTTAAATTTTCTAAACCAAGTTGCCCTATTAGCAGTAGCTTATAGTTGTTCAACACCATAGACACACTTCATCCTCTTGTCTTGCAGAGAAAGGAATTAATCCATATTGCTATATGAAATGCAAAGCAATCATATCAAATTAAAATGGGCTACAATCTCACCAAGTCTCTATGGTAGCAATCCATAAACACATCTTAAAGGTCAGCTAAAACTTACGGCAGATTCGAAATTGCAGCAAAACGAAATCAATTCATGATCATATAATAAACCAATGAAACCAAGAATAACAGTTTCAATTTGAAGCTAATAGAAGATACGTAGAAAAACATCATGTACATTCATAAACTAGAGAGTGAAAATATAATTTTTTGTGGTTTATAATGTTTGCATTTAGAAATAAGAAAACACAGAGAAGTTAAATTATAACTAAATAAAAAAAAAAGCATTTGAAGGGAAGATAAGAAATAAAGATGTACCATGAGAGTGACAACCGGGTAAGGCCAAAGCAAATTGCCTCTCTCCACCCACGACAAACTTCAGAAGCTATGATCACCGTTTGATCATCAACAAGTGACAAAATTTGCATCAAAAGCTCCACTGGAATATCTTTCCAATCAGTGATCACCCCAGCTTTCAAGTTCACTCCTCTCCCACTATTTTCACCACCACCAACCATCATAAGCTTCCCAAAACTGAAGTTCAACACCCCAGTTCTCAAACCCTCCTTGCCAACCATTTCCATCAAAGCCATATAAACTTTGCCCTTGCTTTTACAAACAAAGTAGCAGTGATGCCACACAAGAAACAAGGTTAAGACAACAAATTCTAGAACCTTGGAATGGCCCTTGCTTCAGTGCAAACAAAATAATAACCACAAACCATAAATTTAGTTAACGGCCACAAGTTACTACTAGAGAAAGATAACAACAATCATAGCAACTAACAATCAACAGATCAGATTTTGAGTAATTTTTTTCCTTTTGTTTTTTACAAGTACCATCTTTCAAAAGACCAAATGTGGATCCTCTCCTATAAAAAATTTCATTCTTAATTCACCTGTTATAAAAAACTAACCCAAATACTTCAAATCGTAAGATAAAGGACCAAACTAACTATACAAAAAAAAACAAAAAGTTGATCAAAAGAAAACCTTAACCTTTTTAAAATATAAAGCAGCAACGAGAGATGAAAAAACGTAGCTAATTACAAACTCACACTACAAAAACAACATAAATCTTAAACTTTGGCAACTTCAACCTAAAATTAGACCTAATGTAACCTTAATTTAACTAATGTGAACATCCTAACATGTCTAGAGTAGTGAAATGGACCTAGTAAACTATTCAAAAGCAAAGAATTCCATAAACCACAAATCGTAGTATATATCCATGCTTTTCTCAGATATTTGATTGCCTAAATTATGTTGATGTGTATATGGTATGTTCATTTACATTGTCTTTCATTTGTTAGGCTATAACTTGATTAAGTTAAGTAGTCATTTAAAAACCTATGGTACTACACACATTCTCAAAGCAATGAGAAGGGTAAAAATACACTAAACACTTAGAACCTACACAATATTTGCAAGTACTCTAGACAAGAGAACTTCAGTAGTAATAAGTTGTCTCCTCCAACTTTAATACACAACCCCTTAGTATGTCTAAGGCATTTCTATACTGAGGACTTCTCTTCACTTCCATGTTCGACTTGAGTAGTAATAGGTTTATTACTTATGTCACATGAAGTGTTGCTGTTTTGGCTAAGTTTTTATTTGTTTGGGTTGTCACAGAACATGGCCCATTTTCCCAACCATCGTGGATGGATGTACGACCGTTGTTATAGTGGAAGGAGAGGTTTGAAGGAATCTTTTGTCATCGGAGTTGAAGAGTTCGTGGAGACGGCCTGACGATATCAATATTATGCTCTTGATGGAGGGATTCGATGTCCATGCATCAAATGCAAATGTACAAGGATTCTGAAAGATGAAGTCGTCAAAGTTCACCTTTACCAAAAAGGGTTCATGCCTAATTACACGGTCTGGACATTTCATGGTGAAGAAATTCCTTCGACCTCCACTGCAGCTGTAAAACGGCTTGCATCAGGTTCGAATACTATTCTACATACATCTGAGATAGATCAATTTGCCTATATGCAAGAGATGGTCGACAATGCTCTTCGTCACCATGCTGAAGAAGCAGACGATAGTCATGATGAAGAGCCTCCAAATGAAATGACGCAGAGGTTTTACAATTTACTTACAGAGGCAAATCTACCTGTATTTGAAGGTTCATCTGAGTCAAAATTGTCAGTGTGCATGACTCATGGCTGGCAAATCTAATTAGAACGTTCCCATTCAAGCAGTGGACTTCTATACAAAATTGATGTTAGATTTGACACCACCAAACAATTTGATGCCGAAGAATTATTACCAAGCCAAAAAATGTGTTTCAAAGTTGGGATTGGATGTCAAGAAGATTGATTGTTGTGTTAATGGATGTATGTTATTCTATGACAATGACAGTGGCAAAAATGATGCATTGTTGGTTGAATGCAAGTTTTGTGGCTCACCTCGATATCATACAATGCATGTTGGACGGAGGCAAAAAAAACCAATTCCAATAAAGTCCATGTTCTACTTGCCTATAATTCCAAGATTACAAAGATTGTTTACTTCAATGCAAACATGACAACACATGACATGGCATGATGGTAACAAAACTCCGGGATTTTTGCGTCATCCTTCTGATAGTGAAGCTTGGAAGCACTTTAATCGTAAACATCCATCCTTTGCTAGCGAACCACGTAACGTTAGACTCGGTCTATGCTCTGATGGGTTTACACCGTACATTCAGGCGTCTGCATCACCATATTCATGCTGGCCCGTGATAGTTACCCCCTGAGATGTGTATGACAAAGCCTTACATGTTTCTATCGTGTATAATACCAGGTCCATCTAATCCCAAATCATTGATTGATGTTTATTTGGAACCTTTGATTGATGATTTGAAGAAGTTATGGAATGGTGTTTGCACGTATGACGTTTCAAGGAAGCAAAATTTCCTTATGAGGGCAGCCTTGATGTGGACTATTAATGACTTCCCAGCGTATGGCATGTTATCTGGTTGGAGCACGCATGGTCGATTAGCTTGTCCACATTGCATGGAACATACAAAGTCATTCCAATTGAGTTATGGTCGGAAAAGTAGTTGGTTTGACTGCCATCGATGGTTCTTGCCCATTGATCACCCCTTTAGAAGAAACAAAAAGGCATTTCGCAAAGGGCAAGTTGAAACGGATATGGCCCCGCCAAAGTTGACTGGATCACACGTTTCGAGAAGAGTGAAAGACTATCCAAAAGTCACTGAATCTGGTCAGAATAGGATAGAAGGGTTTGGAGAATGGCATAATTGGACTAAAAGAAGCATCTTCTGGGATCTTCCCTATTGGAAAGAAAACTTGCTAAGACACAACCTCGATGTCATGCACACAGAAAAGAATTTCTTTGGCAATGTCTTCAACACAGTTATGAATGTTATAGGTAAAACAAAAGATAATGAGAAAGCAAGAAAAGATTTACCTTTGTATTGTGGATGAAAAGACTTAGAGTTGAAGGCACAAGGTAACGGCCGATTATTTAAACCAAAAGCAAATTACACCATTTCAAAAGACGAGGCAAGAATAGTGTGTGGATGGATCAAGGAGCTTAGAATGCCAGATGGATATGCTTCTAACTTGTCCAGATGTGCCAATGTTCAGAACGGTACTATTCAAGGGTTGAAGAGTCATGATTGTCATGTATTCATGGAGACTTTAATCCCTCTTGCGTTCAGTTGTTTGCCAATGCACGTGTTAAATCCACTGATAGAGATCAGTAACTTCTTTAAAGATTTGTGTTGCATGACACTAAAGGAGAATTCCCTTAAAAAGATGGATGAAAATATTCCAATTATTCTGTGCAAATTAGAAAGAATATTCCCTCCTGCATTCTTTGATTCAATGGAGCATATTCCAATTCATCTTGCATATGAAGCTTGGCTTGGGGGACCTGTGCAATACAGGTGGATGTATCCATTTGAAAGGTTTATGGGAGAATCTAAACGTTCAGTTAAAAATAAAGCTAGAGTAGAAGGCTCAATTTGTGCAGCTTACTTGCACAGAGAGACAACGTATTTTTGTTCACATTATTTCAAAAACTTCATGTTGTCCCCCACTCATGTCAGAAATGAAATGCAATGGCAAGTTGAACCACGTGAAGGTGCATTATCAGTGTTCCGACAATCAGGCCGTCACGCAGGGAAAGAATTCACTCATTGGTTAACTGATGCTGAATTCAACTCTACTCATGTCCATGTCTTAATCAATTGTAGTGAAGTGAAGTCGTACCTTGAGTATGTCATCATCCATCTCTTATCTTTCAAACGGTTGAATTATTATTCACTAATGAATTTCATTTGTTCCAGCTCATTTGTTGTGGCTGAGCAAGTCGCAAAAGGAAATACTTCTGCACGAATACACTCAGAGTTTCCCCATTTATTTAGAACTCAGGTCCGTACTTTTTCCTACATTTAGAGCAAGGTTAATTTGACTCTTGCTTTTATAATTTTGTTAGTACCTTTGTAGGTTTTTAATCAGGCATTAACTCCCACGGTTCAAGAGTTAAGACATCTGTCGAATTGGCCAATGAGATGTGTCAAAGAATGGCACACTTACTTCACCAATGGTTACAAATTCCATACACATGAATGGTCTAAAGGAAAGAAAACATCAAATTGTGGTGTGTATGTGAAGGGCCTAACAGAGGGTTGTTATGATGACTTCTATGGCATCATTCATAAAATATATGAGTTAGAGTACAACAACACTACTTCTCCAAATAGAGTAGTTCTTTTTTATTGTGAATGGTTTGATCCTTCTAGAGCTGGTACTAGAGTCGATCCACGCTTTAATATTGTTGAACTCAACCAGAGATTAAGATATGGACCGTTTGATCCTTTCATTCTACCAACTAATGTCAGACAGGTTTATTATGTGCCATATCCACCATTCCGTAATATTGACAAGCGTGGTTGGGCCGTAGCAATACAAACCAAGCCTAGAGGTCGCATTGACTCAAATGAGGTTGAGGAAGATATTGCCTACCAACTTGACCAAATGTCACAACCACAAGAAGTTATTGAAGTTGAACGTATAACCGCATTGGTCGACACTGATGGTGATGGAGATGAATTACAAGCAACAATACAAGGTGATGAAGAACAAGAAGAAGAGGAAGAAGAAGAACAACAAGAAGAAGAAGACGAACAAGAAGATGATGATGATGATGATGATGACGATGATGAAGAAGAAGACGAAGATGATGATGATAAAGACGATGATGAAGAAGAAGATGAAGATGAAGATCATGATGACGACGATTGAATGTTTGACATCCATTGTAGCAAATTGAACTATCATTTCAATAGAGTTATCTAAAATACCATGTTAAAAGTTGTATGCAATTATTTATACATTTACTTTAAAAACCATTGATCCTTACTTAATCATTTCTATTTTTTCGCTTTATTTGTAACCATTTCAATGCAGTAATGACAGGACAAGGTTCAGAACGTCCTGATAAAGGAAAGGGGGTAGCAAGGCCTAAAAAGAGGCAACGGCAGGCACCAAAGTATGTACTTAGGGTGCCTACTAGACTACCTACCACTGTTGCCGACAGTACATCACCTGTGGGGCCTCCTCCTACCCCTACAGTACAGCCTCCTACGCCTGCTGTAGACCCTACTCCTACCCCTACAACAGACCCTCTTCCTCCTCCTGTAATTATAACCCCCACTCCTCCACCTGTGGTTATAACCCCCACTCCTCCCCCTGTGGTTATAACCCCCACTCCTCCCCCTGTGGTTATAACCCCCACTCTTGTCCCTGACCCTACTTCTATACCTTCTTCATCTGTTGTACCACCTTCTGACACTGTCACACCATCTGCTAATCAAGATTCAAGTGGTGATGGTGAAGGTCTTGACCCGCCCCTCCATGATCGACCATGGATTGAGCCGTATGGTAAAGGGTAAGTTTTTAATCTCTTGATATAATTTGATGTTTAAACCCTATTGTAATTCAAATGACTATTATCCTCCAGGTTTATTCCATCTAGGGTTGCTTCCCAAGCCATCACACGTTCAATTAAGCAACAGTTTCTAAGTCCATCGCCTACTTGGTGAGCAATACCTGATGACGACTAAAAGCCATTCTGGGAGGGCTTTCAGGTGAACAATCTATTTAACTAATTGTCCCTCTTATTTGAGTATGTTTTGTAATCAATGTTTGTTCTCTTTAATGTTACAGATGAAGGTGCAGTGGAAACCTGAACATGAAAGTCAGATACACAGAAATTTCCACATGAAAGCATCTCATCGACTGTCAGAGATGTTTAGGGACGCCCGCAATGCAGGACAGCGCCCTTACTGGCTGGGTGAACAAATTTGGAACTCTTTACTAACTCATTAGAATACAGTAGAGTTTCGCAATAAATGTGCCAAAGCCTAGAGGAACAGAGCGTCTGAAAGGGGTGGCACCCTGCATACTGGTGGGTCGATCACCATTCATGAGCATGCCATTCGTATGGTATAATTTCATTACATAACTTTTTCTTTCATATATAAGTTATGTATTTATTTCATACGTACACTTATAATTCTAAATTATGTTACAGGCAAAAGCTCTGGGACGGGCGGTCCATGTTGATGAGGTCTTTGCACAGACTCATGTAAGGAAGGGCACTAATCAATTCGTTGATGAAAGATCTCGGAAGACTCATGTAAGCGAATAACACTATTACTATTACTATTCCTACAATAACAGTTTCATTTAAGTTATTCTATCATTCCCTAACATTGCTTTTAATGTTTCAACAGGAAGAATTTTCTACGAGACTTTCACAGGTTAGATCTGAACATGAGTCAGCTCCTACACCGGATGATGCCAGTAATGCAGAAGATGACATCCGTAGGACATAGTGCTAGATCGACATCGTTGGTGGCAAGAAAAAGGGACGAGTGTACGGTGCAGGACAACTTGCTGCAAACTATACAGCATCGAGAGGAGACACTCTAAAGCACCAACCTTCTTCTTCCACCACTACTCCTGACGAGGTCGTTCTCCGCCTCACGCAGGCACTGCAGCAACGTGACCAGGAAATCACTGATTTGAGAGCAGAGTTTACAAACTTCAAGGCCCTGGTCATGAGAGTGTTTCCTGGTACTTCACAAGATGAATATGTTATCCCTCCGACCCAGCCACAACCCTCCTCGTCACCCGCTGTCCCTCAGCAGCCCTCATCAGTCCAACCCAATTCAGTCCAACCCACAGCAGTCCAACCATCTATACGGGAGCAGGATGATGAAGATCATTCTGATGATAACTATGTACAGTATTGAATTCATTTTGTTATAATCAAGTTATAGAAACAATTGGATATTATCACATTTGGAGTTTACATCATTTGGATGTTAGATCAGTTGGATAATTTGGATGGATGTTAGATCAGTTGGATAATTTGGATGTTAGAATATCATTATGTTACATTCTGATATCGTATTAATATAAATACATGTTCTCTGCATTAATCGATGTTCTATGATGGATATTATTGATCAATGATTGCATCTTTGAGATGCACATTATGCAGGTTTGTATGTGCTTCAAAATTGTTATGCAGGTCTGTTTGGGTATGAAAATTTCTGTGCAGGTTTGTTGTTGGTTTCATATACAAATGGTTGTGATATATCTCTCGAACTTACCGAAGGCTTTTGCCCTTCGGTAAATACCATCGCTTGGTCATTACCGAAGGCTTTAGGCCTTCGGTAAATACCCACATCCGCTAACATTTACCGAGGGCTTCGGCCCTTCAGTAATTTACCGAGGGCCTTTGCCCTTCGGTAATTTCCGAGGGCTTCTGCCCTTCGGTAATTTACCGAAGGCTTCTACCCTTCGGAAATTACCAAAGGTCATAAGCCCTCGGTAAATTACCGAAGGGCAGAAGCCCTCGGTAAATGTTAGCGACAAGAGAATTACCGAGGGCTTTTTGGCCGTCGATAAGCCGTCTGTAAATGTCTTCTACCGACGGTTTCGGGCTGTTTCCGAGGGCTTTTGGCCTTCGGTAATGGCCTACTTTTTTGTAGTGGAGGTCCTAGTCCTTATGGTTAATTTGGACAGATAGGACTAACCTCGGGTGACAGCTGTTGAGGGTATCCCAGTTACTACATCACCCAGGTGCACGACGTCATAGTTACACAGAATTCATACAGTCCGAATAGTCAGTCTAGTATTAGGCTTTGCATGAACGAGTGATGAATTATCTTGTTTGGTTGATTGCGTGAAATATATGTTTATACATGAATTGAATTACATAAGCTTACCCTATGTTTCCTGTCTTGTCTGTTTTGTATGTTCGGTTGTCTTTCCGTTGCAATGATCATCCATGTGGATGTGAGCAGAAGGAGACGAGCTGCTGGAAGAAGATGATCGTTTAATCATCTTTTCCTTCTTATTTTGTAGGACTGTTCGGTATAGCCTTTTGTAAACCGTTCGGTCGGGTTTGCTTATGTTGTTCGGTTTTAGTTTTCTTGTTTCTCTGTAAGGTCGTTCGGCCACAAGTGTATGTTATTTATTTTGTAAGACTGATTTGTAATATTAATCGATGTGATTATTCTATTATATAGTTTTCACACTGTATTTTGGGATGTTGCATAAGCCATTATTTGTTGAAGATGTGAATGTAATCAACAGACAAGCAAAAGAAGAACAAGAAAAAACTTATTCACTGGGTAAAATCATTCATGTCTTCACCAAACAGCTCACACATTTGTCTTGGTTTAATTTAGTGGTTTATCTACAATCCTTCTCAATTCTACAATTTAATTTTCATTTTAATTTATATGAATTACATTTTATTTTCATTTATGCTAAAAATCTTTAAGCTATTCATTTTGATATCAGAGTCACTTGATATATTATCCAAGCTTGACATTCTATTTAAATTTCTCAGTGAGACCTTACATTTTGTTAGTAGAACCTTACATTTTATAGTTAAGATTTTAAGCCATTAATATTATAACTTGACTCAAATTATTCTTTGTGTAGATATTTGATGACATGTCTCAAATGGAACAACATGTTAAAAGACGTTTGAGAAGAGTGGGCTACATTTCTTTTAACCATTTGTAAATGCTTAGATGTTTCAATATTATATGTTCAGTTTAGAAACTATTTTATATGTAATTATGTTATGTAAATATATTTAGGAACATTGTTAGGTAAATATTACATTTGATGTGTTAATAGAAACAATATTTATTATTTTGCTTGTTATTGATTATTTATACTGTATTATGGAATTGAATTTTATGTAGGTTTGGATATGGATACTAACACATACAAACTAAATATTAAAAATAATGTATAAAAAGTCTTGTTTTTTACACTGGTTATAATAACACCACGTATAAAAATGAGATTCTTTAATACATGTTTTGGCACTAACAGGTATAAAAAGCGAGTTATTTCTAGCAATACATAAGCCTTTTTTATACCTATTCTAGGAATAGCAGGTATAAAATATCAAACTTTACACATGTTATAGATATAAAGGTGTAAAAAATCAAAACTTTTTATAACCCCTACTTATATAGCTACTCAAAATAAAGTATAAAAAACCTTTTTTAACAGGTGTAAAAAACCATTTTTCTACTAGTGAATTAACATCAATCAGCAATGCCAGTACCATTATTTTCCTTTCTCCTTTCCTATCAAAATTAATGGTTATGAATTCCTTATCCAAGGGAACATTTCTTCTTCTTCTTACAAGATAAAGAAAATGCATCATTAACAAAAGATAAATCAACAACACCAAAAGAACAGACAAAGAAAATAAAATTAACCAACTTGGTGTGCGATGATAATTCGAGAAAACAAAGAACGAATTGAAGAAGCACATATGCTAGCAGGAGCAACCCACAAAACTGGGTTGGAGCATTCTAATTCGAACAATATGCGTGCATCCTTAGTTTAGTGGACAAAAACCTTCTCCTTCGCGGCCATAAAAAAGTGGTCGCCGGACGCATTGAACTTGACCAGAGTAGCTTCCTTGTTGAGATGCAAGCAGCAATTGCGGCGGCCGCAAACGAGGTTGAAGACGGCGAGGCAGTTGTCGAGGCAACGGTGAGGGCGCGCTCATCGGACGGGTGTAGGGCAAGGTCGATGATAGTAGTGTTGCAATGGACGAAGAGCGTGGTAAGATGGATGATGCCGTCTGCGTCAAAAATGGCGAGGGAGTAGCGACGTCGGCAGAGATGAGGTTGCAGGGGAAGGGGAGATTAGGTGGGGCATAGAAGGAGGGACGGTGACAGAGGCAGAGTATTGGTGGAGGGAACTGAGGGAGGATGCGATAGAGAGGTCGTAGAGATGGATGATGTCGTCATTGCCGCCGGAAGCAACGACGGAGCCTGAGACGATGACAATTTTGATAGAGGAGAGGTAGGAGAAAAGAGGGGTTAGGGATTGAGATTGGGGCTTTAGGGTGAGACCCAGATGAATTTCTGGTACGAACCTACAACCAAACTCATTCTTTTCCTCCACACACTCGTTGCTCTTCTTCCTAAAAGCCTAGGGTTTTTTAACCACTAATGGTGGTAGGGAATGAGGGAGTGAAAACTAGTGGGAATGATACGCAAATGGAATCACGAGAAGAAGGAAAAATGAGAACAAAAGAGGAATGATAAACTTTTGGAGGCTTAAGTGCCAGAAACCACTGCTCACCGCCCGGGCACCCTAAGTGGGGCGCTTGAGCGCCCCTTTTTGAGGCTTAAGCGTTAGGAACCACCGCTCACCGCCCGGGCGCCCTAAGTGGGGCGCTTGAGCGCCAGCGACATGGGCCGGACTTTGTTTCTGTTCTGTTTTCGTTCTATTTAAAGGATCCAGACGTCCTAGGTTTGGTATCTTTTGCAGAGGGAGCACATCAGCACACTCTTTCAGTCTCTAGAGGCGGATTTGGATGCGGGAGCTTCCATCTTCTACTTTTAGGGTTTTTCTATCTCATTCTTCTCCATTATTCATCTAGTTTCACCATGTCTATGGCGAACTAAAATCTATTTGTTGTTAGGGGATGATGTAACCTTGTGAACTCTCATGTATTTGAATTTATTCTTAATAATATATGATTTTTCATTAATTGTTAGAGTAATTCATCTGTGATTATTACATGCTTTGTTTAACTAATTCATAGCGTGATGTATGAATTGCATGAGTTTTGGGAGGTTCCTTACAATTCAGGTTCTTGTTGAATTACTCCCAAGAGTAATATTTCTCAAGGATGAGGGTATGAGTCTTGGTCGTCTTAAAGCTCTTGATGTTCACATTTAATTACTAGGAATTTTAGGAATTGCATGAATTGGTGATTAAGGACAAGCTTATTTCGCTGAGGGATTGAGTTTAAGTGATTTAGTGAGTGACGTTAATATTAATGCATAAAGAAGAATTCTTACATACATGAGAGGGAACTTGGTGAAATCTAACCCCAACAACATACTCATCTCATATTAAAAACAACATCGGTTCGTCATTGTGCTATTCTGCTATTGATCAAACTACATTCATAGTTAATTTTCTGTCGTTGCATCTAAAACCAATGATTTCGTTTTCTTTAAGTCTTAATTAATCAAGTTATCACACGACTGTCTAGTGTCGAGAGTTCTTTGGGATACGGTACTTGGTCTTACCATTTTATATTACTTGTGTGATTCGGTACACTTTCCGATTCATCAACAATCTATTGTGTTCAAATAGATAGCGCTGGTATAAAAAAAATTACCTATTACACTAGAATAGATTGCGCTATTTTGAAAAAGTCCTATCTATTGATTTATTTTAAATTATGAGTTAATAAAGTAATATAAATGATCTATAGATAGCGTTCTTTTAAAAAAGTGTTATCTATTGTCATGTATATAAATAACACTTTTTTTTAAATAAGCGCTATCTATTGTTTTGCATACTCATAGATAGTGCTTATTTAAAAAAGCGTTATCTATTGGGCGTTATCTATAGCAAATTTTGTAGTAGTGAATGAAGCAACTGTCTTCTCCAAAATCCTCTTTATCTCCCTATTCGAAACCTCAGTTTGCCCATTTGTCTGTGGATATAAGGTGCCGCTACTTTATGTCTCACACCATAATGCCTGAGTACTTTTGCAAGTTGAGCATTACAAAAATGAGATCCTCCATCACTGATGAGTACTCTAGGAACCCCAACCCGAGCAAAAATCTGCCTTTTCAAAAATTTAATAACAGTGCTGGCATCATTCCTAGGACAAGCCACTGCATCCATCCACTTACTCACATAATCAAAAACCACCAAAATATATTCATGATTAGAAGACGGTGGAAAAGGTCCAACAAAATCTATCCCTCAGCAATCAAAGACTTCAACCTCCAAGATGCCCTGTAATGGCATTTCATGTTGTCTTGAGATGCTTCCAGTTTCTAACATTTATCATAATTTCTAGCATGATTATGAGCATCTTTAAACAAAGTAGGCCAATAAAATCCTGATTGGAGAACCTTTGCAGTTTTTCTCTCTCCATTAAAAGTCTTGATTCCAATCTGGAGCTACAATTACTGGCGCAGAAACCAATATCTTCTTCAGAGTATTAAAAGCCTTCATGCATTCATCATCCATCACAAAAGGAACATCTTTGACAAAGAGATTGCTTAAAGTTTTGACAATCTTTGAAAAATCTTTAATCAATCTTCTATAAAACCTGGCATGTCCTAGAAAACTCCTTATTCCTTTCACATTAGTAGGTGGTGGAAGTTTCTCAATGACTTCCACTTTTGCTTTGTCAACCTCAATTTCCTTTGAAGAAATTTTGTGTCCCAAAAACAATACCTTCAGTCACCATAAAATTACACTTTTCCTAGTTAAGAATCAGATTTGTCTGCATACATATTTTAAGAACACTATCCAGATTAGACAAGCACACTTGAAAGGAATCACCAACCACCGAAAAATCATCCATGAAGACTTCTATGCATTTTTCTATCATACCTGCAAAGATTTCTTGCATACATCTTTGAAATGTAGCTAGCGCATTACATAATCCAAATGGCATTTTTCTGTAAGAAAAAAATACCAAAAGGACATGTGAAAGCTGTCTTTTTTTGATCTTGTGGATCTACCACAATTTGATTATACCCTGAGTATCCATCCAGAAAGCAATAGAAAGCTTGTCCCACCAACCTTTCCAACATTTGATCCATGAAAGGAAGAGGAAAGTGATCATTCCTTATGGCTTTATTCAACTTTCTATAATCAATGTACATCCTCCTCCCAGTAACCGTCCTAGTAGGTATGAGTTCATTCTTATAATTATATATAACTGTCATCCCACCTTTCTTTGGCACTACCTGCACCGGGCTTACCCATGCACTATCAGAAATAGGGTATATAATACCAGCCTCTAGAAGCTTCATCACTTCTTTTCTGACCTCCTCTTTTATCACATGATTTAGTCTTCTTTATGGTCTATACTTATCTTCCATGAATATTTTGTGCATACAATAAGTTGGGCTTATGCCTTTAAGATCTGAATGACCATCCAATAGCTTCTTTGTTGGCTTTTAATACTTCCACCAACTCTTCTTCTTTTGGGAATAAAGAATTATTGATGATGACCGGCTTATTCCCACCTTCTTCTAAGAAAACATACTTTAAATGTGGAGGTAGCATTTTCAATCCCATTTTTTTTCCTTGACTTTTTCCTGGGTATTAATCTCTTCAATTTTCGACTCCTGAAAAGGGACTTCTTTCAATGAATCCAAGTCAGTCAAGCACTCATCAATCAATTCCTCTTCTTCCTCATTCAAATCTTCACATGCATCAATAAGCCTTTCCTCTAAAGGAGAAGAGCAACGTACCATATTCTCTTGAATCATACATACTTCATCTAGTGCATCAAGATGAAAACACGCCTTATCATCTTTTGGATAAGACATAGCTTCAAACACATCAAAATTCACCTCTTCACCTTGTACTCTCACCTTGACTTTGCCATTATCCACATCAATTAAGATTTGAGCCGTCTTCATAAAGGGTCTCCCAAGAATGAGAGGCACATCAATATCCTCTTCCATCTCCATAATGACAAAATCCACTAGAAACAAGAATTTCTCCATTTTAACAAGCACGTCTTCAACCACCCCAAAAGGATATTTTAGGGATCTATCCGCTAGTTGGAGAGTCATCCGTGCAGGTTTAAGTTCCAAACCTTTAATTTTTTTAAACATAGAGAGCGATATTAGATTGATGCTGGCTCCCAAATCAATCAAAGCTCTTCCAACAGCTAACTTCCCTATAGTACATGGAATAGTGAAGCTTCCTAGATCTTTAGACTTAGGAGGTAAGAGTTTTTGTATGATAGCACTGCAATTCCCTTGCACTTTAATAGTTTCTTCTTCAATGTATTTTCTCTTTTTCGTGAGAAGTTCCTTCAAAACTTTAGCATATGAAGGCATATGTTGTAGTGCCTTAGAGAATTGTATGTTAATTTCCAATTTCTTAAAAATTTCCATAAAGCGCTCAAACTGTTTTTCTTTCTCCTTCATAGAATAATTCTTTGGATAAGGAAGGAGTTTTTCAAACATTTTTTCTTTTTTTCTCTCGTCCTCTTCTTCTTTTTCGCTCCCCTCATCTTTCTCCTTTTTTTTTTCTCATTTTCTTCTTTTTCACTCAACCTCTCTTTTTCTTTTCTCACATCTAATTACCTGGACAAAATTGATTACCTTGGCCCATAAAATTGACTTCTTCTTGGATAACTTCTGGCATAACACATTGACTATTAATATCATCTCCACCACACAACTCATAAAGTTGTTGTTGAACTTGAGAAACGCTATGCAACTCCCTTGGCAATTGAGTGATTTTCTTCATTAGAGTCTCTAGTTGTTGAGTCATAATCTTATTATGTGCCAGCAAAACATCTTGAGATTGTAATTGTAGAACTTCTTTTTGTTGCAGTTGAGTTCTTTCACTGTGCATCTCATTATCATTAGTAGCCATATTTTCAATCAAATCATAAGCTTCCTCTGGAGTCTTGCACTTGATATTACCTTCAGCTGAGGCATCTAACATCAATTTAGTTTGTGAGCTTAGACCTCCAAGGAATAGAATGACTATTGTGGTTTCATCAAAACCATGAGTGAACGTCTTTCTCCACAAGCCTTTAAATCGGTCCCATGCTTGACCTAACGTTTCATCCATGCCTTGCCTGAAAAGAAGAAATTTCTTGTTTACCTTTATTTACTTTTTATTGTGGGAAGTATTTCTTCAAAAACTTTGCAACCACGACTTCCCACTCAATAAAGTTGTTCTCTGGAAAAGAGTTCAACCACATCTTAGCATTGTCTCCCAAAGAGAAAGGGAACAAGCTAAGTTTAATAACTTCATCTGGCACACCATTGATCTTCACAGTATTGCATATCTCATTGAATGTGGTCAGATGATCATATGGATTTTCATGTTGTAATCCATTGAATTGGTTGCTCTTCACCAATTGAATCAAAGCATGCTTCATCTCCATATTTGCAGCATTAACCCTCGGCCTTGCAATGCTATTAAAATGATAAGGGCCAATGACTGTTGCATAATCTGCCACGGTGCGTCTACATTCTGCTCTTCAGCCATATCTTCTGTTTCCTGGTCAGATCTTTGAGGTGAAGGCTGTAAAAGAGTCTTAGGAGAAGGAAAAAGTTCTCTGGATGTCTTGTTTATCCTTTTTCTTCTACTATTATCCAGATTTGCAAAAAGAGGTTTAGAGACTTTTGTGCTTCTAGTTCGAATTGTACCCTACATACACTAGAGAACAAAACACAAGAGCACTCAATTAGCACTAATAGATAGAAAAGATAAAATTAAAGATAAAATAAAAGTTAAAGATAAAAAGATAAAAATAAAAGATAAAAAGATAAAATTAAAGATAAAATCTAATCGGTTAGGAATCACACAAAAGTATAGTTTAAACCACGAGTCCCCGGCAGCAGCGCCAAAAACTTGTTAAGATATCGGCAAGTGTACCGAATCATATCAAGTAATATAAAATGGTAAGACCAAGTATCGTATCCCAGAAGACTCACGACACTAAACAGTCATGCGATTACTCAACTAATTAAGACTTTTAAAGAACAATTTAAGGTTTTGTATGCAAAAACAAGACAGTAAATATGAATGCACTTTTGATCAATTGAAGACAACACAAGGGTGAATGAATAATCTTGAAATTATGAGATGGTTGTGTTGTTGGGGTTTAGATTTCTTCATTCAATTGTTAACATCACTTTCTAAATTACTTAAAACCCGATCCCTTAATTACTAGACCACAATCCCTTGCATCCCTAATAATTAATTGAGCATTACGATTAGAAGCTTAAGATGACCAAAACTCATACCCCATCCTTGAGCAATACTGGTTTTGGGAGAAATTCTCCAGATCGTGGTTTCTAGGTATTTCCCAATAACAAAGAAGACCATTAAATCATGCCATGAACGATCAAAACATAACAAGCATAGAGCAAAGGAGAAAATCCCTAACAATTGATGAACGAAGCATAAATAATTAAAACCAATTTAAATACATGAGAGTTCACAAGGTTACATCATCCCCCAACAACAAATTGAGTTTAGTTCCCCCTTGTCATGGGGAAACTAGATGAACAATGGAATGGGAATGAAAGATAAACCCTAAAAACTGAACAGGAGAGCTTCCGAATCCACTTCTGCCTCTAAAGAGTTGGAGAAAATCTGAGTTTGTGTCAATTTTGTCAAAATATACCCTCTCTAGGTCGAGGAAATCCTTAAATAGGGCTGAATTGGATCATGGGCCAACGTTGACACCGCTCAGCACCCCTACTTGGGTGCCCAGGAGAGCTTGGGAAAGAATGGCGCTCAGCGCCCAAGAAGGGCACCCAGGTGTGGAATGTTACAAGAAGATTATGATTAATTACAGGGAGACAAGACATTGTAAACTAGTGATTATGATTAGGCTTTCTTCGCCGAGACATCGGGTTTAAAGTAATTTAGAAAGTGGCATTAACATTAATGAAAAGAATGATGAATTCCTAAATACAAGAGAGTCGATAGGATGAAATTGATAAACCCCAACAACATATTCATCTATATATTTCAATTCATGTGTTTTGTTTCTTCTTGGCCATTGATCTTCACATACATACATATTTACTTTTGAGTCTTTTGCATTTGAAACTTACAACAATTTGTTCACAAGTCTTAATTAATCAATAAATCACATAATTGTCTTGGTCGTGAGTCCTTTAGGAGAACGATACTTGGTCTTACCAGGTTTATTACTTGATATGATTCGGTTATACTTGCCAAGGGTTAACAAGTTTTTGACTCCATTTTCGGGGATTGAAGATTTGTTCATCACCAGGCAAGCTTGGGAAAGAATGGCGCTCAACGCCCTAGGAATGATGCCCAAGTGTGGAATGTTACAAGAAGATTGGCGCTCAGTGCCCTAAAAAGGGCGCCCAAGCGTGACTACGAGACTTCTGCGCTGAGGCCCCCAACGGAGGGCGCCCAAGCGTCCTGCGACTTTTGGTAGCCTTCTCTTCTGATGCTCTTTTTGTCCTTTTTGAGTTCCAACTTCTTGATATTTAACTCCTCTTCCAATTCATCCCAATTTCCTACAAAATCAAGGGGATTTAGTGATAAAATTTTCAAGTATAACCTCAACTCTCTTATTCACCAAAATAAGCTAAAAACAAGAGTACATGCAAGTTTATAAGTCAAAAAGGGTTCATTTGTTATCAAAATTTACTCTCAAATAACGGTTAAAGCAACCGTTATGAAGACTCAAGAATGGTTGGAAAAGAAGTAAAGAATTGGAAATCTTCCTTTTTAGGTTCCATGATGTTTGAAGGAGTTGAAGTTGCCATGAGTACAATTACTCTTCTTCTCTATTATCCTATTCTTTCTTCTTTTCTTCTTCTCTTCAATTTTTCGCTTCTTTTTCTCTCTTTCTCGTCTCTCTTCTTCCTTTCTCTCTTCTTCCTCTCTCCCTCTCTTCTTTCTCTCTTCTCCCTTCTTCTTTTCTTCGCTCATCTACTCTTCTCTCTCTCTTTCTTCTTCTTGTCTTTGTTCCTCTTTTTGTCTCTCAATATCTCTTTCTAGTTTATTACTTCAACTCTATTTTCTTAGCCTTCAACTCCTTAAGTTTAATTTCAAATTCTAGTTCTCTAAGAAGGAAACCATTCTCGTTTAAACTTTCAAAAAATGTTTTTCCCTTTTCAATGTAATCTCTCATTAATTGTAGGTTTCTCTTAATAGTTGAAGGCACACACTTTTTCCTCATGCAAGATTTTAATTCATACCAATCACGAATGGAGGAATTTCTACCTATCCTAACATGATATTGTCTTTCATCCCACCAATCTCTTGCATGCTCTTCAAATCTAGAAGTCTAGAGACTAAGGTCATATGATTCACTATCTCTAGAATGGAAATAGGTTTCAAATTTACTTCTTCTAACAATGAATGGATGCATGTTATTAATTTCCTTTTCCCGAGCTAGGTATATTAATGCACTAGTATTCTCACCAAAAAATGGAGTATTTTCCCTAGCTTTATGATATAAATCATTATCAATCGTATCAAATTCATGGAATGAATAAGTCTTCCTTCTAGCTTTGTCAAGTTCTCTTTTATTGTCTTTGTAACTAAGTGGCTTATAAAAAATTAGAAATGTTACCATTGAGGAGCATTGGTACTTTGAAGATAAAAGATTTTGATGATGCTACAAGTGATAAACTCGAAGAATCAAGTTATAATTGTTTTAAAAGAACTTTTGTAGTTTGCAAATGTAGTAGGAAAGATTTCAACATGTAATCACTTAGAAATCTCGTATCTTTAAGTTAGTTACGTATATAACCGATTACGTGGTAGAATAATTGATTATCATGAGCTTTACTAAAAAGCCATTTTGCTTTGGAATAATCAATTATTACTTCAAATAATCGATTATTACTTCAAATAATCAATTATCACTAGTCCTGATGAGAACTGCCCAAGTCCTTGGAATAATCGATTGTTCCTCAAGATAACCGATTATCACTTTTTGAAATACCCTGTAATGGACTTGAATAATCGATTATCACTAACAATAATCGATTATCACTAGCAGTTGTAATGTGTCTTTTCAATTTCAGACCAGCTGTTTAAAAATAGTTGTTTTAAAACCCTTAGAGGGTTAACTCTGAGTTTTTTAAGAATACAGTGTAACTAAGGAAGTTCTAAAAAGCTGGTTCATTGCATTGCCTGGTCTCGTGAATAGGAGAAGCTCGTGCTTTGTGTATCAAAGGTCAGAGCGGTTCTCTTTGAGTTGCAATGCTGCTATCTTCCGGTTCGTTGGTTGAAGAAAGATTCTGACTACACTGTTCCGATTCGTTGGTCGAAGGAAAGTGTGGTTGCTCGCCTTCAGTTCATTGGTCGAAGGAAGCACTCTTCCGGTTTG
This sequence comes from Vigna umbellata, assembly GCF_029865625.1. Taxonomy (NCBI): domain Eukaryota; kingdom Viridiplantae; phylum Streptophyta; class Magnoliopsida; order Fabales; family Fabaceae; genus Vigna; species Vigna umbellata. The sequence continues at coordinate 52,042,057 of NC_142168.1, read as the reverse complement.
TTCGTCGAAGAAAGGTTTTGTCATTATATTCTCTTTCACTCCATTGTAATCTGTTGAACTATTTTTAGTGAAAACATTAATCAGTTTTTATAGTGATTAACAACTGGATGTAGAATCTTTTGATTCGAACCAGGATAAAAATTTTGTGTGTGAATTTTTTTATTCCCTACACTCTTTATAATTTCTGCACATCAACTGTTCGATAGATTTTCTCTAAGAAAATAAATTTTCTAAAACAGACTATTGTAACTTGAGTTGTGACCGTAACACGCTTTCCGCTTACTTTTATTCTATTGTGAGAGTCTACGATACCGGTTGTCCTGATACCAACAAGAAATTGTTAGAGGCATATATTCCGAACAATTGATGAAAGAAGCATATATTAATTAAAACCAATTCAAATACATGAGAGTTTAGAGGTTACATCTTCCCTAACAACAAAAGAGTTTAATTCCCATCGTCATGAAGAAACTAGGTGTACAATGGAATGAAAGAGATAGAAAAACCCTAGAAATTGAAGAGGAGAGCTCCCACATCCCCAAATATGCCTCCAAAGGACCAAAACGTGTGTTTCTGTGCTCAAGCAATCAAGAGATACAATCCCTAAGACGTCCAAGTCCTTAAATGGATCAAAAAAATAACAGAAAATGGGTCCAGGCCCAACACGCTGGCGCTCATTTAGGGCGCCCGGGTGAAACTGTGAGAAAACTGGCGCTCAGCGCCCTTGGAAGGGTGCCTAGGTGTGGTGTGGGAAAAAATTAGCGCTCAGCCCCCTTAGGGGCGCTCAGCCCTGGCGGTAGCATTCCAAAACTCATTTTGTTTGTTGTTTTGCTTGCTTTTATGGCTGATTCAACTCTATACATTGTTGGAGATTCTTCCATGCACATTATTAGCTACAAAATAAAGGGAATATAATGATAAAATCATAAAGTATAATCTCTACTCCCTTATTCACAAAGTCATGAACCCCGTTCTTCTTCCTGTATACACCACAAGGAAACAACAATACTCAGCGTTTGCTAAAGCTGCTGATCATGCAATAAACACCTTTGTTTGTCCAGAACGATCAGACTTTACGAATCAATCAATCTTGCTTCTCAAGAAATCTTCAAGACTTTTACACCATGATAGTTCTTGTTTCTTGGAGCGTTTCTTTCTTCTGTAAAACTTCAAAGCTCAATCTGAAATCAATATGAAAATTGTTAAACTCAATTGTCTTAAAGAATTTCAAATCATACGTCTATATATAGTGTAAGTCAAATCAGACACATTTTAATCGATTATGCTATTAATCTAATCGCTTACACTACATAATTATAACATATTAACAACAGTCAAAGCCATTAATTGAATGCTCAATTAATGTAATCGATTGGTAATAAATTCTTGGTCAACATATTTAAAAATATGACCGTTGAGACAATTATGTCAAGCAATGAAATAGCTTTCAAATCTTTAACAGACTTAATTGAATACATGATCCATGTAATCAATTAGGCTTTAACACTTATCATATTTTGGAAAAAGTTTCTGCTCAAAATCCAACACAACACACTTGAAAAATATTTGTGTAAACATACGAGTTTTAATCGATTTAATTACTAACGTAATCGATTCAAACCTTGTTGTTTTGCTGCAGTTTAAAAGTTAAGTTATCTGATGACTTTAATTGATTAACACACCATTGTAATCGATTAAGTCATACAAATATGCTTGGTGCATGTGGTTTTTCCATTTCCAAAACTCATATTATGCATACACAAATATAATCACATTTCAAACACAGTAATATGCAATAATCAATACAATGTGTCGACAACTATGCTTGTACAAATCTCATAGTAAGCATAAGCATATATAGCACACATAACACAGTACATACACATGTGTTTTTATTAACAATGTGTTGTGATCATCAAAAACAAATATCACAGAGATTTGGGTTTAGTTAACACTTTACTCCCCCTATCAACAATCTCCCCCTTTTTTGATGATGCACAACCATGATTAATAAAACCATGTTGTATAGTCCACAATTAAACACAGTTCAATCATCTTAGAAAACACAATTCAATTACATCAGATATTCTCCCCTTTGGGCATTAGCAAAAAAGGACATTTAGTACACAATAATTGAAACAAAGATAATGAAGCAATTTGAGATGCATCAATTAGTATAACAGAATGAATTTGATGTTTCCCCGGTCAAAAATCTTCACATGATTCCATCATTTTCTCCCCCTTTCATTAACATGTGAACCATTAAACAATATACATTACTCCCCTGGTCATTATGCATACTCAAACATTAAATCACAGATGCATAATACAAATATATCAGAGTTGTGTATCACTCAAGGATATTCAAGAAATGTATCAGAGAAATAGTACAAAAGTCATATCAGAGTAGTTTTGATACATGTTGAATCATCACAATAGTTTAATCACTTATAATCTCAAATCAAATTCATAGCGGATCAACACAAAGAGATATAAGCTGAATAAACATATAACCGATAATAAGTCATGGTTTAAAGTATCATATATCAGATGTTTAGAAACTTCAAACCAAATGTTGAATCTCAATAGATTAGAACTTCATCTTAATCGATTTTATCCGTAGAGTAATGTTGATTTTCCATCTTAGCTCAGTCAACAAACTATATTCCTACATAACCCTTCAGGCTTATCTAGATCAAACATTTTAGTATTTATGTAGTACAGTAATCAACATAGTTAAAGTATTATTATGTAATGATAAGAATGTAACAATGAAATTATTGAATTGCATACATACAAATTAATTAATCGATTTATCAATCAGATTAAGTCATCAAACACAAATTCACACTCAAATTCATTAAAATCGAAGTATAACTTTCATTCATAATAAGAAAATAATTACAACCAGATGAAAACAAAATATATGGCATAACAATGCCATTAGCAAAAGAAACACAACAAGGTAACAGAAAAATAACCAAGGATTTAAGTAACTATTCCTAGACTTTCTTCTTATTTTTCTTTCCTTTAAAGTTGTAGATAAGCATGTCACTAGCACTTTCTTTTGCAATACTATTTTCTTCACTTTCTTCCTCTTCCATTTCTTCTTCTTCACTCTCTTCTGGAGTATCCTCTTCTTCGTCACTCTCTTCTTCAGCTTCAACCTCCTCATTTAAATCCTTCATGTTTAGATGCCTCTTGATTTCCAAAACATCTTGATTATTGTTTTGGCAGTGAATTTTCAAAGAGCGCATCTCTCTTACCATGTACTTTTCAAATTCAGAGTGAGGAGGATAAGGAATGAATGATGACCCAGTTGCTTCTTCCTCCTCATCTGTGTACTCATCCTTGAATAACCAACCATCTGGTCCATGTTGGAGTCCCATATGGTGTAAGGTAGACTTCTCAATCATATTACTTGTCCCATAAGACTCACTGAACTATTTTACACATTCCACTCCAAAGCGAATAAGCACTTTAGAAATAAACACGCAGTAAGGTAACATCACAGACTCTAGTCTAGTGACCTTGACAAAATTCTCAAATATTGTAACGTGCCAATCAACTTGAACATTTTCCTTAATTGCTTTCAAAAGGAACAATTCCTCAGTTGTTGCTTGTGCTTGATTACTTCCTTTTGGCATCAGAAGCCAAGAAATGACAAAAACGCATAGCCTATCATCTTTTTTTCATTCCACCTGTCTTGTAGTTAGAATAATCCCTCAATGATTTTGGATTTCTCAAACAATCTTGATATACAAAGAAGTCATGAAATCCTTCCATACCCAAATGGCATTTGTCTCCACCCAACCGAAAATCAGCAATATCTGTCCAAACTACATCTGTTAGTTTGATGTCAACTCCTTTCACTCTGGAGCAAAGAGTTCCATCACTGATCTTTAGGTTCGAATAGAACACTCTTACTAATTCGGGATACCATGGGTTCGCCATTTCTACAAAATATTTCAAGCCTTGTCTGTTGAGCCATCCAGGAAAAATAAATCCTTCATTGCTTAAGAAACTTAGCTTTAGATATTTGTGAGAGATGATTTTCCTCATTCTCCAACTATCCAAAAATTTAGACAGTGCACTATCATCGCTGATCCACCCATCAATGTTTGACATTTGTCGCATGTTTTTGCTTCCTAGTTTCAGACGACGAAGAAGCCATTTATATAGTATGTAGAAGTTGAATTTCAGGAAACCCAAGAGAGAAAGATCATAGAGCTTGCAGTGAAAGTGTTATTGACAAGCTTCTTGATTTAGAATTAATAGGTCAGACAAATGATTTGGAGGGAATCCAAAACTAATTTTTTCTCGCCAAAGTTGAACCAATCGATTTCAACATATTTAAATTTTTAAAATAGAGAAGCCCATATCAGGATATATAATCGATTTTATTACTATCAGAATCGATTTCATGTTTAACAGGGTTTCACTTAAAACAAAGAAACATACAAAAATCCAAATCAATTTCATATATAATATAACAGATTAAAAATCGTGAAAAACATTTTTCCATTCAAACACATCAATCATATAGACACTCATCAAACATGCACACAATAGTCATTCGCACAGATGCTTATAATGCATGAGTGCATGAAAATAACAGTTTTCGTTACCACATTGAGATACTCAAGAATTTGTGTAATGTTCCACTGCAGTCCATCCTTGAGCACTACTTTGCTTCAGCAACAACTTACTTTCCTGCAAAACAATTGAAAGCTTTTGAAACAGGTACCTAGACAAACTTGAGTCCTTTATGGTTAGTTACAGGAGGTTGTTCCTTTGGAATCCACTTGTATTTCCCACTAGGAACTCCAACCTTTCTATAGTAACAGTTCCTGACAGTATGTCCTATAGTATTACAATAAAAACAAGCATTTGTAACAGGTTTGCTCAGATCAAAGAATCTTTTAGAATTAATTCTATCGCTCACCTATGCCTTGTCTGTTTATTGCTCTACCCTAAGACCTTAAAACAACATCTAGATTATCTCTTTCTAGAGTAAACTTTGATAGAGTGCTTGTTGTTAAGACTTCGGCAAGTGTACCGAATCGTATCAAGTAATATAAAATGGTAAGATCAAGTATTGTATCCCAAAGGACTCACGACACTAAACAGTTATGTAATTGCTTAACCAATTAAGACCTAAGAACAATTTTTGGTGGTTTTCAATGCAAATGCAATAAAAATAAACATGAATGCAATTTGATCAATTGAGGCTAAACACTATACACTACAAAAAAAAAAGGGCATTACCGAAGGCCAGAAGCCCTCGGAAACAGCCCAAAACCGTCGGTAAAAGATAATTACTGAAGGCTTATCGACGACCAAAGAGCCCTCGGTAAATCCCTTGTCGCTAACATTTACCGAGGGCTTTTGCCCTTCGGTAATTACCGAGGGCCAAAAGCCTTCGGTAATTACCGAGGGCCAAAATCCTTCGGTAATTACCGAGGGCCAAAAGCCTTCGGTAATTTCCGAAGGGCGAATTTTCTGCTGTCCAGTAACCAATTATGGTGTAGTTTATGATCTGCTTTGGTGTAGTTTATAAATGTAAGTAGAAGTCATAGATATTGGGAAAAAATTACCATACTGCTGGAAATGTACATCAAAGGTATATTTTTTCAACCAATATGAGAAGTAACGGTATCAAAACATACCTAAATCCAACTTTCATAATAGTATCAACCAATAGAAACTCTAATCTTCTCTAATTATTATGTACTAAAATTCCTAATTCTATTTCGAGAAAGAAAAAGGACAGCTAGTAAATTTTCTTCATACAACATACTCACACTACAACCAAATTTATCATACTTTGATTAGCATGTCAAAAGTTAGAAATAGAACATCATTCTCGGTTCCTCCAATATTCCACTATATTTCCAGAAATCATATATTTTCAATCATACATAACAACCACAAATTCTATCCTAGCATCAATTCACACATAATGACTTTTCAAGAATCTCGAAACCATTCATAAAACTACAACAACCAGGGAATATGCAACGCTATAATCATTTCCCTACATCATATTTCATCCAACATATTCAAGTATATATTAATTTTGCATCAACATTATGTTGTTTAAAGATGATCCTTATATAAGTTTTCCAAACACCTAAGCACATCCAGTCACGGTCTAAACATCAAAAACCCAGTGCACTAAAATATATATATATATATATATACCAACCAGAAAAATACACATAATAAACCATAAATTTCTAGTAAGTTGCATTTATTTCATCTCTCGATAGTCGACCTTGCTTCAGAAGTTGTTCCAACTTATCACGGCCAAGCGAGTGCCCAGTAAAAAGCATAGGAACATTTAAGGCGCCAGCTAAAAGAGCAGCAGAGTCACCTGCATCTGCATAATGTCCATGGATGGCGACTGGTCAGATAGCATGCCCGCTGCCAATCTGTTCCCCAAGAGATTTGGACATCTGTATAATGTGGTTAAGTGCTCCGTCAACAAATTCAGGAATGTATGGCCAGAGAAGTTCTTTCGGAATATATTTATCTCTCGGACCAAATGGAATACGAACAATATAAGAACCACTACTCTCTCCCATGTCATCTCCATAATCATCCGCGTCTCTTGGTGTCAACATTTTTGTTGGCTCCGCATAACTCCAGTCTACATCCAGAGCCGCCACTTGTCTAGTTAGCAAATCAACCCGATAAACTCCTGGCCTAGACCCCAATGCCCTCGCTAGTTCCACCACATACTTAACCTATTCAGCAGAAACAAAGACAGATGGAAAGATTTTAGTTTGCACATACTAGCAGTGTGAAAAAACAAAAGGAAGACAAAGATCCTTTTTGGATAAGTTTTTCCCTGAACACTGGCAGAAAAAGAAAACTAAAAAAAGTTGGAATAAACTTTCTATCAAAAGCTGAAACGAGTTGTTTTAAATAAGTCTATTTTGTATATAAATTAAAATCACCATTTCGAAGAAATTAAAAAACAAATAAAAATGAAAGCGCTACCTGACCACCGGTATCAGAATCACGTCCTAGCTCCATATTCTCACCTCGTATTAGGCCATGAATTCTGCACACATATGCCCCTTCTTGTTAAAATCAAATAACGAAATCAAACCAATCATAGCTTAATCTAATCAGCGAATACACAGATTACACTCTGCACAGCAGAATAAAGAAACAAACAGTCTAACTTCAATATCAATCTACTTATCACCAGAGCTCGATTCAATTACACATTCATTACAATAAAAACAAAAGCAAAAAGACAGAGGTGAAGGACACCTACCTGACGAGTACAATGTAGAGCTTCTTCCCTTTCTGACTGTTGGCCCAAGTCTAAGTATAGTTTTCAAATTTTGATTTTTCTTTAACTGTAATAATTTCAGTTTGGAAAAACACCCTTCATTCCATCGAAGCAAGTTTCAATCAAGGTTTGGATATTGTAAGTTTCCTTAATAATTATATGAAAACTACGAGATATATATATATATATATATATATATATATATATATCCAGAGTCATAAAATTTATAAAAGGGTCTGTAACATGGTTTTGCATTTATTAAACATTAATTTCTTTTTCAAAATGTATCAAGAAAGATTCTCATGAAACTAAAATTAGAAATAATACATTCTCATATATTTGATATAAAAGTTTTGCAAGCATATTCCATGAAATCATTAATTGCCAAAAATATAACTATTTATGTTTTTCTTACTTGTTGTTCTTACAGTAAAATATAGGAATATTATACACTTTTAAGATGGTGGAAATGATTTTCTTTAATAATTAACTTGTCGTTCATTCTTGACGACACTGAATATATATGCATTGAGTGTTATGATTTATGTATTTTTGTGGAAGAATTGAAATATAGGAATATTATACTCTACACAACAGAATAAAGAAACAAACAGTCTAACTTCAATATCAATCCACTTATCATCAGAGCTCGATTCAATTACACATTCATTACAATAAAACCAAAAGCAAAAAGACAGAGGTGAAGGACACCTACCTGACGAGTACAATGTAGAGCTTCTTCCCTTTCTGACTGTTGGCCCAAGTCTCTATGGCATCTGCAGAACTGATTCTGGGAAGCCTGGCTCTGTTGGCATCGCCGTGAGCTGACGCGTCACTGACCGGATCTCCCTTCTCTCCTTCCGACAAGTCCTCCGACATATCCGCGGTGGCTTCCCTCCGCCCTCGCTCGCGCTCCAAGCGGCGCTTGTTCACTCTCTGCGCCGCCTCACTCTCCAACTACTCAAATCCATCACAACACACACAGCACGATCAATAGACATCATCAAGCAGAAAAATCACAACACATAATTGATAATAATTATAATCAATGGGATTGAGAATCGAGAATCGAGAATCAAGAATTGAGAATTGAGAGTCGATGATCGAACCTGCTTCTTCTGGCGAGCGAGGTTCCAAATCCGCCAGCACATGTTCTCCAACCTGGTGTTCCTCTCCTGAGGACTCCTGGTGGATGAAGCCTATAAAACGAAAAGGAGAAGATCATCGGAAAGAAGTGAATGAGCGGAATCAGAAAGAAAGGGAGAGCGAAAGAGCATACCTGAACCCATGAGCGGTAGAGATCGGTCTCATCAAAGCCGATGACCTCTTCGACGAAGTAGCGAGTAGGACTGAACCTGCCTCTCTCTCTGAGAAGCAGAGAGGACTTGGAACCTGTCGCAACACTCACAAGGACCAAAACCCCCGAACCCTAGCCGCAAACCAGCCACCAACGATCCGCAACAATAACCACTTCAAACCGCCTTAGGACGACAACCCACGCTTTAAACCAAAAAACTGCTTCGAATAGAGAGTAGGAAATGGAAGAGCGCCACTCAACAACGAACCTCCGTCAGCGTCCACACCACAACATCGAACCGGTTGACCGCCACGAAGGTCGCAACCCTAAGTCAAGGAGTGAGTTTCGACAAAAGGGAGGGAGGTTGTTCTACTTCTGGGAAATTTGAAGAACAAATGCTCAAATTTTGAAGTTAAAGCATCGAAGATATTACCGAAGAGCAAAAGCCTTCGGTATTTAATTTCACCCATACATTACCGAAGGCCTGAAAGCCGTCGGTAATTAACCTTCGGTAATACGCGTTTTTATTGTAGTGATAGTGGATGATGAAGTTGAAAATATGAGATGACTATGTTGTTGGGGTTTAGATTTCACCAAGTTTACTCTCATGTATATACGAATTCTACTTCTTCATAAATGTCAATGTCACTCTCTAAAATACATAAAACCCGATTCCTCGGCGAAGAAAGCCTATCCTTAACTATTAATTCATACAATTCCTAGCATTCCTAATAATTAATTCTGAAGAATAGAAGCTTAAGACAACCAGAACTCATACCCCCACTCCTGAGCAATACATCTTCTAGGAATAATTCTCCGGATCATGAATTGTAAGATACCTTCCGGTAATCATGCAAATCACATACATCATGCTACTGAATGAGTTAAACAGTGCAAGCATTATGTAAAGAAGAATTATTCTAAAAATTAATGAAAGAAGCATAAATAATTAAGAATCAATTCAAAATATATGAGAGTTCAAGAGGTTATATCCTTTCCCCAATGTTGATGGATTGGCAAGTGTACCAAATCGCACAAGTGATATAAAATGGTAAGACCAAGTATCGTATCCCTGAAGACTCTCGGCACTAGACAATTGTGTGATAACTCAATTAATTAAGACTTAAATAAAACGAGATTGTTGGTTTCAAATGCAAAGACATAAAATTAAATATGAATGCAAAAACACCGTTCAGTCACAAGTCTTAAATAATCAACAAGTCTTAAAACATAATTAGGGTTTGATTTCACCAAGTTTACTCTCATGTATATAAGAATTCTTCTATTTACATTAATGTTAACGTCACTTACTAAATTACTTAGAACCCGATCCCTCGGCGCAATAAGCCTTCCTGAATTCCTAGTTTGTGCAATTCCTAGTGTTCCTAGAAAATTAAGTCTGAAGATCAAGAGCTTAAGACGACCAAGTACTCATACCCTCATCCTTGAGAAATATTACCCTTGGGAGAATTCAACAAGAACCTGAATTGTAAGGAACCTCCCGGCACTCATGCAATTCATAAATCATGCTACTAAATGAGTTAAATAGAGCAAGCATTGAAAAAGATGGATTCCCTAACAATTAATGAAAAAGCATATAAATTAAGAATCAATTTTAATGCATAAGAGTTCACAAGGTTACATCATTCCCCAACAAAAACTAGAGTTTAGTTCCCCATAGACATGGAGAAACTAGATGAATAATGGAAAAGCATGAGATAGTAAAACCCTAAAAGTAGAAGAGGAAGCTCTCGCCTTCAGATCCGACTTCAAAGAGTAGAAGAGTTGTTGTTGTGTTGCTCTAGCCAGAGATGCAAAACCTAGAGCTAGGTCCTTTAAATAAAGTCAGAAAAGAGTAGAAACAGGGCCTAGTCCAGAAGAGTCGAAATAGAGCAAAACTTGGGCCTAATCCACGAAGCACGACGCTCGGGCTCCCCATTTAGGGCGACTAGGCGGAGGAGGTAGATTTCTAGCGCTCAAGCCTCCAAACAGGGCGCCCAAGCCTCGCAGACTACATTCTAGTTGACTTTTCTGCACTCTGGTTTACTTGTCTGCACTCTGGTTGAGTTTTCTGCACTCTAGTTGACTTTTCTGCATTGTAACTATTTGGTACTTTAACTCTTCCTTCAAATCATTGCAATAGCCTACAAAATCAAGGGAATTTAGTGCAAAATCATCAAGTATAACCTCAACTCTCTTATTCACAAAACGAAAGAAAAAACATGAGTTAAAGCAAGTTTCTAAGTCAAAAATGGTGCATTTAGTATCAAAGTTACATCACAGATAACGGTGTTTTAAACCGTTATCAGTCAACATATTTAAAAATATGATTGTTGAGATAGATATGCCAAACAATGAAATAACTTTCAAATCTTTAACAGACTTAATTGAATTCATGATCCATGTAATCAATTAGGCTTTAACAACTAGCATATTTTTGAAACTTTTCTTCTCAAAATCCAACACAGCACACTTGAAAATATTTGTGCAAACATACGAGTTTTAATCGATTTAACCACTAACATAATCGATTCAAAACTTGTTGTTTTGCCACAGTTTAAAAGTTAAGTTGTCTGATGACTTTAATTGATTAACACACCATTGCAATCGATTAAGTCATACAGATATGCTTGGTGCATGTGATATTTCAATTTCCAAAGCTCATATTGTGCATACAGAGATATAATCACATTTTAAACACAGTAGTATGCAATAATCAACACAATGTATCCACAACTATGCTTGTACAAATCTCATAGTAAGCATAAGCATATATAACACACATAACACAATATATACATGATAACGATCGAAAATACCGTTATCTCTAATTCAATTTTGACATTAAATCAACCCTTTTTGACATAGAAGCTTACTTGAACTCGTGTTTTTAGTCTAGTTTACTGAATAAGTGAGTAAAGGGTATACTTTATGATTTTATCACTAAATTCACTTTATTTTGTAGCCAATAATGTGCTTGGAAGAATCTCCAACANGTCGTTCGTCCTTGACGGTGGTAGCAAATCTTAGTTTTTCAAAACTCACGCCACTCTCTGTATGCAACCTCTCTTCCAAACTCTGAAACTTCATTTTTCTCCTCCTGCTCTCTAAAAGCTTTTCCTTCTCTCTACAAAACACTCACTTTCTCTTCTCCGATCACCACTCAGGAACCGTTGGAACACTCCCGACGTCAAGAGCTTCCAGTTGAACCGATCAGTTTTTGGTTCTGAAACTGGTAAGTCACTTTCTCTTTAGAACGTTCGTTCTTCTTACCCATGCGAACCAGATTCTTGGTTGCATGAATAGGTCACTTTGTTCTGAGTACTCTGTTTTTCCTGTTTGGTTTAGTTTGTAAGGGGTGATCGTTGAACTCTAAGATTTCAGTAGTGAGGAGATATATTTCTGCATTGTTGAACGTTCGGTCACGCTTAGAGGTAAGGGAATCTTATATAATTTAATTGTATGTTCATTTTTTTACGTTCGTTGATAATGAATGCATGTTTGTTGAGTGGCTGAATGTATGAGGTATGATTGTTGATATGTTTTGACTATATGAAGTATGATTATTTACTATGATATGGATGTTTGAGTTTATAAAAATAAATGTTGAGAGATGAATTGATATAAAGAATTCTAGTATGAAATTTCCCTATGAAAGTGTACGTTCGTCACTGAACGCTCCTTGACCGTTCGATTATTCTAGTGAACTTTGTTGGAATTGGATTCTTTCATTTGGGAAGAATCCTAATTGAGGACAAGCGTCTTCGTTTCGTAATACTGTGCATGAGCGTTCGGCCAAGCGTAGTTGTTCCTTGGTATTCGGTTATAAACTTAAGTATATCTATATGTATTTGTATATTTTCGTTTGTTTTTAAACACTACTAAAATGGTATCTTATTATAATTATCAAGCCTTTCTCCTGTAAGTTTAGTAGTGCTCGGTCTTACACTAAGCGCTCGTACTGAGTAGTGCTCGGTCTTCCACCAAGTGCTCGGTCTTACACTAGGTACTCATTCTAATTTCTGAATAATATATATTTATATATAAGAACGTTCGTTCAAACTCAATAGGGTTTGCCCTTTTCTGTGCTCGGTCTTCGACTGACATTCTGAGTGTTCTTGATGTTTAACTCATTCAAAAGCTAAGTATATTTATTGACGTTCGGTTTATTCACCTTATTCAATTCTTTACCCTTATTTGAGGTTTTCACAGTGTCTGTCTTAAATTGGTTTCAGCCTAGAGTCTTAGTATTCGACCTAGGCCTATTAGTGTTCGGTCTAACTCAGGAGTCAGTTCATTCAATTGGCTCACCTACTAAATAAAATGTTGATTCCTAATTGTTCTTGAGAACTATTATGTTAATCGCTCCCTTTCTTAAAACCAATGATTCTATCTCTCGGTTTTGATCTGTTTGGAACTGGAGACCCTTGGTCTTACTCCAAGCGTTCGGTCTGGTTTAAGGTTGATGTTTAACATTCGGTAATTGGTATCCTTAGTGATCTTTGTACGAAGGGTTTAATTGAGATTATTAATAATGAAAGATTAATAGAAATGATATGGATGAAATGTTTTGGATTATGGACGAGCGTTCCGGGGAGGAATAGCTCATGAATGTATATTGGAATTTGTAAAGTATAAATGTGGGCATGCTAAGCTGGCGGTTCATCCTGATGTTCCGTGATTACTCGTCCTCACGTAGAGGGGGGTAAGTCATGTGTGGAAATGGCAAGAGCACTACAGGAAAAACAATTATTACCGACGGGTTATTACCGAAGGCCTTTTGGCCTTCGGTAAATGTAGTTACCGAAGGCTTTTCCGAAGGCTTGTGTAACGTAACTTTACCGAAGGGTAATGGCCGTCTGTAATGGGCATGAGTGATTACCGAAGGCTAACGACCGTCGGTAAGTGAATAATGTATATGAAATTAGAAAGTGAGATATTTCCGAAGCCCTCATTTCGCGAAAACTCCTTCTTCCCCAATCTTCACATTCTCTGCCCTAACTTCATCGACGAACTCACTGGCTGGCTTGTGCAGAGAAATTCCCACCCTAACCACAATCGGGATACGCTTCTTCCCTACTCCTCCATTATAGGTGAAGTGTCCCATTCTCTTATCTCATTTTGTTTTCCTGTTACTGTTTTCGATTATGCGTCAATGGTTGAACCTTTATCCTTGTAGCATTTTGCAGTGTTCTGAGCTGAGGAAGGTGGTGGGTGGCTGAGTTGAAGGCTAGCATTGTCGAGGGAGGATACTGACGACGCGGCATAGACGAGGCTTGAAGAACCAGGGCAGTGTCGCTGCGTGACAAGCTCTTCCACTACTGCTTCAGAGGCTATTGAAGGGGCTACCGTCGAGGTAAGTTGTTATTTTCATTGATGAACTATAAAAGCTAAGAAGCATTTCTTCTGACTTTGTTCAATGTATGCTCTGAATTAGTTTGTGCAATATGATTTGTTATAGAAAAATTGTTCAAAGTTGGCATTTTGATTGCTAATGCATTTTTTAGAATTAGCCATTTTAAAACTAAAGCAAGCTAATATCAGTAGATTATGAAAACTGATAACAATTACTCAATGAGAGTAAAAAGCTACTGGTACACCTAAAAAGCCAATTCCATATAGCATAAGTAGCGAAAAATTCCATATATCTCTGTCCTATACCTATGGAAGGTGTTATATTCCTGTCAAGGTTAATGTATAGACCTATAGAAGGAAGCCTGTCCTACATGGACACTGATATCTCTGTCCTATACCTAATACCCATAACCTTATAAGTAAGTTGCACTGAATATAGTGCATTCAAACTTCATTTCAGTCACAACCTTTTTTATAGTCTTAGTTAATTAAAATGTAGATAATCAAAACAACGATTGATGGTAGACATATTCTCCATCCTTGATGGAGGACTTATTCTCTCTAAAAAATAGTATATTCAGGATATCCTCCATTGAGCAAAGATGGATAATCTAAGCCTCAACCCACTCGTATGATTTCAGGTTTAAAGGTCACTACCAAAGGTTTTTGCATCTGTTTTTGATCCTTGTTTTTCTAAATCTAATATTGGTTCTTCACAATATATTAGTATTACCAAACCACAATTATCCTTTTCAATTAACAAAACAGAACAAAATCAATCACTCAGTTGTACTTTCTTTATACTCAAAGACATTAGCTTTAATCAATGCTGGGTTTAAAAATAAGATATTTTTGTCAAAGTTTACATTTTCTTTACGTTTAAAACAACCTTTCCTAGAAAAAAGACATTTTAAACAATTGAAGAGTTAACTTGAAATAGAAATAGCAGGAAAGAAAAATGTCTATAATTTGACAGAATGTCAACAGTATAATTTACTCAAAAATGTTACCTTGGAGGGTTTGGGATGAGTTCTTTCAAAGCATCAAATTTACTACTCAAATCCACCTCCTTTTTCTCTCAGTAGTGGTACTGGTAAACTGGTTGGTCCTTCCCCCCCCTCTAATTTTCCGACATCTTGAGTGAACTCCACCACCCCATTTCCAAAATCTTGGTAGGCAATTCCACTGCCTTGTATGACACCCCCTCCTCCAAAGGCAAAATCATTTCCAAGAGCTGGGGGAGGTGCTTGCAGGTTGAGATGCAAGAAAGGGTCATAGGAAACAGATGAGAGCATGTTGTCTGCTGTTCCCATAGGGCCAGAGAGTTTTGGAAGATTGGTGCTTTGGTTTTCAAAGGTCATTGGCAAGTGGAGAAGGCTGAGGAGATCTGGTGTTGGTGTGGAATAAGGAAATTGGTGATGATGGTGACCCCTCTCAAGTGCGGAGGAGTGAGTGGGGAAAGAATAAAGCTCCTCACATGAACCATGGTTGTTCACCACTTGCACAAACTGGGGTTCAAGTTATTAACTTGATTGTATGAGTTTTGTTGAGGGTGTGCAATGATTTCCATTGCAACAGTAGAAGCATCTTCTCCACTGGAAGATGTGTAGGTTACATTGCAATATTAAAAACAACAATCCCTTTCCTAGACAATGCCTTATGCATGAGGTACCTACAAGAAAGCAAGAATGTGACACTGTTTTGCCAATCTGCATAATTCGACCATGGGATTATGTTCACCAGTACATGGATCATTTAACATTTAATTTGCATGATTGAGAACAATGGTGAACGTAGATCCACTAGGATGAACTTAATGAGGCAGAGTGTTTTAGTTGCACAATTGTAGGAGAAATTTGGGATTGCTCTTGAGTTTAATTGTATACTGTGAGTTGCACTGCAACAATAATCACTGCATAATATGAATATAGGTAGTTGCATGTGTTGGTCTTGAATCTTGTTGTACTAGACTTAGGTTCACCAGTAAGTTTAAATAATACTCACATGAACAAGACTCTTAGAATCTTTCAGTTGTGTCTGTCAATTTAAACTGGTACTTGTTCCAGTGCATTGATTTGGATTTGGAAAGTGATGCCTAATCCCTTATAGCCTATGTACTTCCAATCACTCAAATGTTTCTAAAAATGGACTGCACCTCAAAGTCTTTAGAACACCACTATTTCAGACATAAATTAGCACCAAAGCAGATAAAAAACTGGACCAGAAATGTACAAGGACAACAATTTGAAGAGTATAAGAGGGTCCTTTAAGGACTCCAAAATATATTTTCTCTCGGTTTTTAATTTGCCTTCAACAACTGAAGTGAATTTTGTTCCACTTCCCAAGTTTGTCCAACATTAAAAAAAGTTTACAGTGTTTCCAAATTGGTTGTTTGAATAGAACACAAAGGAAGGTTTAGGTTCAGATGACCTCTTGGCTTGTAGCTTTGGCTAACAAGAATACTCAAAAACAAATTCAAAGAATAAATAATTATGTTATTGGCCGCTACTGCTACAGTGTAGTTTGTGGTCCAAATTCCTTGTGTAAAGCAAGATGCATGTGATCATATCAGCATGGTTTTGGACCACCTAATCAAAGTGAATTCAACACTCAAAATGAATGTAAACAGTTTTGGCTTTTCAAATCATAAAGGTTTGTTATCTGTTTAGAAACTGTCCACATATCACTCTCTCTTATTGCCAAAGATTAGCCACACAAAGGTCATAAAAATGAGTGTTCTCTCTGCTGTTTAGTGCACTGGATTAGGCAAAATGGATTTTTCAGCACTTGGTCAATCTTTCTTTCTCTTTCAATCAGTGTCCTACATTAGTGATATGTAGAGCCTAATTTTCTTCTCACTACACCAGAACCTGTATGTATGTAAACACAAGTACACAAAACAACAAAGAAAGAAAGATTACAATTAAAAGGTTATGTGATATACAACAGTAAAGTACAAACAACCTCTAATATACGTAGATGATTCAAAGTTTAAACTTATTATGATGCTACTTCAAAACAGATTGAGAAACACTATTTTGGTAACATTGAAGCTACTGGATTGAACCACAAAGTCTTCACAGTATTAAAAAATCACAGGAAATTAGCACCAAAGCAGAGAAAAAACTGCACCATAATTGGTTATGGACAACAAAAAATTTTAGAATTCAAATTGACAACTTGGATGGCCAAAGATTGAATAGGCAATTAAGTAAACTTTAGAAACGAAGTAGGCACTGAAATGTAACCTAGGAAATGCTCTATATCATATTAATAAAGAAAATAAACATAAATCAAGTTGATTCAAACTCAATTCAAAAATTGCTTATCATTTTAGGTAACTCTATATCAGTGTATGTTGAGTCATACTTGAACCAACCTTCATTTCCCTCTCCATGTTTGACGACTGAATTAGTAAAATCAAATTTAATTTGTTTGAGAAAGTTTTTGAACACTAACCTTTTTCACGTTTTATTCTCACATAGTATATATGTATATATCTTAAAGAAAAGAAGTTTATTGAATAGGAAATGGGCTAAGCATATGTTTATTTAAATCAAACGACCTTAGCTAGATTTCATCAATATAGTTGAACAAGAAAAATGATTTAAGATGGCCTGATAAAACAAGTCTACAGGACTTTGTTTTCTTATTTTTAATTGTTCACACTTTAGAAAAGTTTAAAAAAGGAAGAAAGAATTAAAATTAAAGTCTTATGCACCTCATTGGGTCATAGTTTGGTTTATATGAAAATTTTCTTTCTAAACCATCACTTTTTGAGTTAAATTGGAAGTGGAGTATTGATTTTGAGCTGCAAGCTGTTTATAACTCATTTTAGAGTTTAAACACAAATAAAATCATCAAACAAAGTTGCTTGAACATTGAGCTGTGTGTTTAAATCTCTTCCATACGTGTTTTAGTATCGAACCACCCAACTAGGGACTTTCTCTAGTGCATAATTTTTTTGGAACCTACTATTTGATTAATTTCTTTGGGCAAAAGTTGTCCAAATTGAAAGAATTTGGTTTGTTGAATTCTGGTGCAGTATGATAAATTTGTTTGGTGATGTTTTAGTTGGTTATTGTTATTCCTTTTTGGATACTATTAGGTAATGCTTAAACTGTTGCTATGGTTATTAAATTAATGGAACAATATCTAATGAATAACCTTAAATACACTTCTATTTGATGTCTTAGGTGAGTTTTTAAAGCAATTGTGGCCAGAAGGGGAGGAAGAGAGTCTACAAAGAAGACTTGATCAGGAAAGGATAACAAAGGCGAAGGTACGGTCACCTAAACTGAAATTGCATGATTATATGTGATATGTTATTTTCATTCTTGTTTCATGAATTTGATGTTGTTATAAAATGTTGTGAATGTCCACTTTGAATGTTAAGTTATGTTGAATGGAGTTTATGATACTGTATACATTGAGTTTTGTCATACTTTGTTTTGAATTGTTTGAATTTGATTGTGAAATATGTAAGAGTTTTTAGACTTAGAACCTAGAAAAAAGTGTTGGAAATCCCATGTAAGAACAAATTATAGTGTATGAGTGTGAGTGAAATCTTCCACTATGAGCAGCCATTATGGAACGTAAGCCTCCTACTATGCCTTCTTTACTAATAAAAATTAGTTTTATCAACAAAAGAAGAGTAGAGTTTCTACTTTTCCATAGAAATCTCGCCTGTTTCATTTCTCTTGGTAATTGAGCAAAATAAAAAAGAGATAACAGAGAAAATTAAAGATGAGATATGAGATACCAATAAAGGAGAAAGGAGATGATACATTTATTTTATCCAAATTCATGTTATCTAAGATGGAAAAGTACATGAATTCCCATTATTTTAGTCCCCAACAATAGAGACACATACAGTAGTACACACAAACATTCCTATTGATGACAGTAACTAAACAGAAACAAATTGAATACTAGAATGCCAGATGAATTGGAATCTGTTCCTGGAATCTTGAAGTGGTTTTTTGTTCGTAATTAAGCTGCACCATGGTGTCATATGTTGCTCTGGCCGTCTAATCACTAGAGATAGCATTCCTGAACTGAACCCAATAAATCCCTGCACTGCCACTGACCTGGAATCTCAAGTAGATTTCACCACTTGGAGGGTTGCTATAGTCAAACATTGCCCCAAAGGCCCTGCGCAATGGCTTCCATTCTTGGCAGTCTTGCTTAAATTTCATTAGTTGCTATAGTCAAACACTGACAGGGTTGCTATAGTCAAACACTGACCTGGAATCTCAAGTAGATTTCATCAGTTTCCTTGTTTAAATTTTCTAAACCAAGTTGCCCTATTAGCAGTAGCTTATAGTTGTTCAACACCATAGACACACTTCATCCTCTTGTCTTGCAGAGAAAGGAATTAATCCATATTGCTATATGAAATGCAAAGCAATCATATCAAATTAAAATGGGCTACAATCTCACCAAGTCTCTATGGTAGCAATCCATAAACACATCTTAAAGGTCAGCTAAAACTTACGGCAGATTCGAAATTGCAGCAAAACGAAATCAATTCATGATCATATAATAAACCAATGAAACCAAGAATAACAGTTTCAATTTGAAGCTAATAGAAGATACGTAGAAAAACATCATGTACATTCATAAACTAGAGAGTGAAAATATAATTTTTTGTGGTTTATAATGTTTGCATTTAGAAATAAGAAAACACAGAGAAGTTAAATTATAACTAAATAAAAAAAAAAGCATTTGAAGGGAAGATAAGAAATAAAGATGTACCATGAGAGTGACAACCGGGTAAGGCCAAAGCAAATTGCCTCTCTCCACCCACGACAAACTTCAGAAGCTATGATCACCGTTTGATCATCAACAAGTGACAAAATTTGCATCAAAAGCTCCACTGGAATATCTTTCCAATCAGTGATCACCCCAGCTTTCAAGTTCACTCCTCTCCCACTATTTTCACCACCACCAACCATCATAAGCTTCCCAAAACTGAAGTTCAACACCCCAGTTCTCAAACCCTCCTTGCCAACCATTTCCATCAAAGCCATATAAACTTTGCCCTTGCTTTTACAAACAAAGTAGCAGTGATGCCACACAAGAAACAAGGTTAAGACAACAAATTCTAGAACCTTGGAATGGCCCTTGCTTCAGTGCAAACAAAATAATAACCACAAACCATAAATTTAGTTAACGGCCACAAGTTACTACTAGAGAAAGATAACAACAATCATAGCAACTAACAATCAACAGATCAGATTTTGAGTAATTTTTTTCCTTTTGTTTTTTACAAGTACCATCTTTCAAAAGACCAAATGTGGATCCTCTCCTATAAAAAATTTCATTCTTAATTCACCTGTTATAAAAAACTAACCCAAATACTTCAAATCGTAAGATAAAGGACCAAACTAACTATACAAAAAAAAACAAAAAGTTGATCAAAAGAAAACCTTAACCTTTTTAAAATATAAAGCAGCAACGAGAGATGAAAAAACGTAGCTAATTACAAACTCACACTACAAAAACAACATAAATCTTAAACTTTGGCAACTTCAACCTAAAATTAGACCTAATGTAACCTTAATTTAACTAATGTGAACATCCTAACATGTCTAGAGTAGTGAAATGGACCTAGTAAACTATTCAAAAGCAAAGAATTCCATAAACCACAAATCGTAGTATATATCCATGCTTTTCTCAGATATTTGATTGCCTAAATTATGTTGATGTGTATATGGTATGTTCATTTACATTGTCTTTCATTTGTTAGGCTATAACTTGATTAAGTTAAGTAGTCATTTAAAAACCTATGGTACTACACACATTCTCAAAGCAATGAGAAGGGTAAAAATACACTAAACACTTAGAACCTACACAATATTTGCAAGTACTCTAGACAAGAGAACTTCAGTAGTAATAAGTTGTCTCCTCCAACTTTAATACACAACCCCTTAGTATGTCTAAGGCATTTCTATACTGAGGACTTCTCTTCACTTCCATGTTCGACTTGAGTAGTAATAGGTTTATTACTTATGTCACATGAAGTGTTGCTGTTTTGGCTAAGTTTTTATTTGTTTGGGTTGTCACAGAACATGGCCCATTTTCCCAACCATCGTGGATGGATGTACGACCGTTGTTATAGTGGAAGGAGAGGTTTGAAGGAATCTTTTGTCATCGGAGTTGAAGAGTTCGTGGAGACGGCCTGACGATATCAATATTATGCTCTTGATGGAGGGATTCGATGTCCATGCATCAAATGCAAATGTACAAGGATTCTGAAAGATGAAGTCGTCAAAGTTCACCTTTACCAAAAAGGGTTCATGCCTAATTACACGGTCTGGACATTTCATGGTGAAGAAATTCCTTCGACCTCCACTGCAGCTGTAAAACGGCTTGCATCAGGTTCGAATACTATTCTACATACATCTGAGATAGATCAATTTGCCTATATGCAAGAGATGGTCGACAATGCTCTTCGTCACCATGCTGAAGAAGCAGACGATAGTCATGATGAAGAGCCTCCAAATGAAATGACGCAGAGGTTTTACAATTTACTTACAGAGGCAAATCTACCTGTATTTGAAGGTTCATCTGAGTCAAAATTGTCAGTGTGCATGACTCATGGCTGGCAAATCTAATTAGAACGTTCCCATTCAAGCAGTGGACTTCTATACAAAATTGATGTTAGATTTGACACCACCAAACAATTTGATGCCGAAGAATTATTACCAAGCCAAAAAATGTGTTTCAAAGTTGGGATTGGATGTCAAGAAGATTGATTGTTGTGTTAATGGATGTATGTTATTCTATGACAATGACAGTGGCAAAAATGATGCATTGTTGGTTGAATGCAAGTTTTGTGGCTCACCTCGATATCATACAATGCATGTTGGACGGAGGCAAAAAAAACCAATTCCAATAAAGTCCATGTTCTACTTGCCTATAATTCCAAGATTACAAAGATTGTTTACTTCAATGCAAACATGACAACACATGACATGGCATGATGGTAACAAAACTCCGGGATTTTTGCGTCATCCTTCTGATAGTGAAGCTTGGAAGCACTTTAATCGTAAACATCCATCCTTTGCTAGCGAACCACGTAACGTTAGACTCGGTCTATGCTCTGATGGGTTTACACCGTACATTCAGGCGTCTGCATCACCATATTCATGCTGGCCCGTGATAGTTACCCCCTGAGATGTGTATGACAAAGCCTTACATGTTTCTATCGTGTATAATACCAGGTCCATCTAATCCCAAATCATTGATTGATGTTTATTTGGAACCTTTGATTGATGATTTGAAGAAGTTATGGAATGGTGTTTGCACGTATGACGTTTCAAGGAAGCAAAATTTCCTTATGAGGGCAGCCTTGATGTGGACTATTAATGACTTCCCAGCGTATGGCATGTTATCTGGTTGGAGCACGCATGGTCGATTAGCTTGTCCACATTGCATGGAACATACAAAGTCATTCCAATTGAGTTATGGTCGGAAAAGTAGTTGGTTTGACTGCCATCGATGGTTCTTGCCCATTGATCACCCCTTTAGAAGAAACAAAAAGGCATTTCGCAAAGGGCAAGTTGAAACGGATATGGCCCCGCCAAAGTTGACTGGATCACACGTTTCGAGAAGAGTGAAAGACTATCCAAAAGTCACTGAATCTGGTCAGAATAGGATAGAAGGGTTTGGAGAATGGCATAATTGGACTAAAAGAAGCATCTTCTGGGATCTTCCCTATTGGAAAGAAAACTTGCTAAGACACAACCTCGATGTCATGCACACAGAAAAGAATTTCTTTGGCAATGTCTTCAACACAGTTATGAATGTTATAGGTAAAACAAAAGATAATGAGAAAGCAAGAAAAGATTTACCTTTGTATTGTGGATGAAAAGACTTAGAGTTGAAGGCACAAGGTAACGGCCGATTATTTAAACCAAAAGCAAATTACACCATTTCAAAAGACGAGGCAAGAATAGTGTGTGGATGGATCAAGGAGCTTAGAATGCCAGATGGATATGCTTCTAACTTGTCCAGATGTGCCAATGTTCAGAACGGTACTATTCAAGGGTTGAAGAGTCATGATTGTCATGTATTCATGGAGACTTTAATCCCTCTTGCGTTCAGTTGTTTGCCAATGCACGTGTTAAATCCACTGATAGAGATCAGTAACTTCTTTAAAGATTTGTGTTGCATGACACTAAAGGAGAATTCCCTTAAAAAGATGGATGAAAATATTCCAATTATTCTGTGCAAATTAGAAAGAATATTCCCTCCTGCATTCTTTGATTCAATGGAGCATATTCCAATTCATCTTGCATATGAAGCTTGGCTTGGGGGACCTGTGCAATACAGGTGGATGTATCCATTTGAAAGGTTTATGGGAGAATCTAAACGTTCAGTTAAAAATAAAGCTAGAGTAGAAGGCTCAATTTGTGCAGCTTACTTGCACAGAGAGACAACGTATTTTTGTTCACATTATTTCAAAAACTTCATGTTGTCCCCCACTCATGTCAGAAATGAAATGCAATGGCAAGTTGAACCACGTGAAGGTGCATTATCAGTGTTCCGACAATCAGGCCGTCACGCAGGGAAAGAATTCACTCATTGGTTAACTGATGCTGAATTCAACTCTACTCATGTCCATGTCTTAATCAATTGTAGTGAAGTGAAGTCGTACCTTGAGTATGTCATCATCCATCTCTTATCTTTCAAACGGTTGAATTATTATTCACTAATGAATTTCATTTGTTCCAGCTCATTTGTTGTGGCTGAGCAAGTCGCAAAAGGAAATACTTCTGCACGAATACACTCAGAGTTTCCCCATTTATTTAGAACTCAGGTCCGTACTTTTTCCTACATTTAGAGCAAGGTTAATTTGACTCTTGCTTTTATAATTTTGTTAGTACCTTTGTAGGTTTTTAATCAGGCATTAACTCCCACGGTTCAAGAGTTAAGACATCTGTCGAATTGGCCAATGAGATGTGTCAAAGAATGGCACACTTACTTCACCAATGGTTACAAATTCCATACACATGAATGGTCTAAAGGAAAGAAAACATCAAATTGTGGTGTGTATGTGAAGGGCCTAACAGAGGGTTGTTATGATGACTTCTATGGCATCATTCATAAAATATATGAGTTAGAGTACAACAACACTACTTCTCCAAATAGAGTAGTTCTTTTTTATTGTGAATGGTTTGATCCTTCTAGAGCTGGTACTAGAGTCGATCCACGCTTTAATATTGTTGAACTCAACCAGAGATTAAGATATGGACCGTTTGATCCTTTCATTCTACCAACTAATGTCAGACAGGTTTATTATGTGCCATATCCACCATTCCGTAATATTGACAAGCGTGGTTGGGCCGTAGCAATACAAACCAAGCCTAGAGGTCGCATTGACTCAAATGAGGTTGAGGAAGATATTGCCTACCAACTTGACCAAATGTCACAACCACAAGAAGTTATTGAAGTTGAACGTATAACCGCATTGGTCGACACTGATGGTGATGGAGATGAATTACAAGCAACAATACAAGGTGATGAAGAACAAGAAGAAGAGGAAGAAGAAGAACAACAAGAAGAAGAAGACGAACAAGAAGATGATGATGATGATGATGATGACGATGATGAAGAAGAAGACGAAGATGATGATGATAAAGACGATGATGAAGAAGAAGATGAAGATGAAGATCATGATGACGACGATTGAATGTTTGACATCCATTGTAGCAAATTGAACTATCATTTCAATAGAGTTATCTAAAATACCATGTTAAAAGTTGTATGCAATTATTTATACATTTACTTTAAAAACCATTGATCCTTACTTAATCATTTCTATTTTTTCGCTTTATTTGTAACCATTTCAATGCAGTAATGACAGGACAAGGTTCAGAACGTCCTGATAAAGGAAAGGGGGTAGCAAGGCCTAAAAAGAGGCAACGGCAGGCACCAAAGTATGTACTTAGGGTGCCTACTAGACTACCTACCACTGTTGCCGACAGTACATCACCTGTGGGGCCTCCTCCTACCCCTACAGTACAGCCTCCTACGCCTGCTGTAGACCCTACTCCTACCCCTACAACAGACCCTCTTCCTCCTCCTGTAATTATAACCCCCACTCCTCCACCTGTGGTTATAACCCCCACTCCTCCCCCTGTGGTTATAACCCCCACTCCTCCCCCTGTGGTTATAACCCCCACTCTTGTCCCTGACCCTACTTCTATACCTTCTTCATCTGTTGTACCACCTTCTGACACTGTCACACCATCTGCTAATCAAGATTCAAGTGGTGATGGTGAAGGTCTTGACCCGCCCCTCCATGATCGACCATGGATTGAGCCGTATGGTAAAGGGTAAGTTTTTAATCTCTTGATATAATTTGATGTTTAAACCCTATTGTAATTCAAATGACTATTATCCTCCAGGTTTATTCCATCTAGGGTTGCTTCCCAAGCCATCACACGTTCAATTAAGCAACAGTTTCTAAGTCCATCGCCTACTTGGTGAGCAATACCTGATGACGACTAAAAGCCATTCTGGGAGGGCTTTCAGGTGAACAATCTATTTAACTAATTGTCCCTCTTATTTGAGTATGTTTTGTAATCAATGTTTGTTCTCTTTAATGTTACAGATGAAGGTGCAGTGGAAACCTGAACATGAAAGTCAGATACACAGAAATTTCCACATGAAAGCATCTCATCGACTGTCAGAGATGTTTAGGGACGCCCGCAATGCAGGACAGCGCCCTTACTGGCTGGGTGAACAAATTTGGAACTCTTTACTAACTCATTAGAATACAGTAGAGTTTCGCAATAAATGTGCCAAAGCCTAGAGGAACAGAGCGTCTGAAAGGGGTGGCACCCTGCATACTGGTGGGTCGATCACCATTCATGAGCATGCCATTCGTATGGTATAATTTCATTACATAACTTTTTCTTTCATATATAAGTTATGTATTTATTTCATACGTACACTTATAATTCTAAATTATGTTACAGGCAAAAGCTCTGGGACGGGCGGTCCATGTTGATGAGGTCTTTGCACAGACTCATGTAAGGAAGGGCACTAATCAATTCGTTGATGAAAGATCTCGGAAGACTCATGTAAGCGAATAACACTATTACTATTACTATTCCTACAATAACAGTTTCATTTAAGTTATTCTATCATTCCCTAACATTGCTTTTAATGTTTCAACAGGAAGAATTTTCTACGAGACTTTCACAGGTTAGATCTGAACATGAGTCAGCTCCTACACCGGATGATGCCAGTAATGCAGAAGATGACATCCGTAGGACATAGTGCTAGATCGACATCGTTGGTGGCAAGAAAAAGGGACGAGTGTACGGTGCAGGACAACTTGCTGCAAACTATACAGCATCGAGAGGAGACACTCTAAAGCACCAACCTTCTTCTTCCACCACTACTCCTGACGAGGTCGTTCTCCGCCTCACGCAGGCACTGCAGCAACGTGACCAGGAAATCACTGATTTGAGAGCAGAGTTTACAAACTTCAAGGCCCTGGTCATGAGAGTGTTTCCTGGTACTTCACAAGATGAATATGTTATCCCTCCGACCCAGCCACAACCCTCCTCGTCACCCGCTGTCCCTCAGCAGCCCTCATCAGTCCAACCCAATTCAGTCCAACCCACAGCAGTCCAACCATCTATACGGGAGCAGGATGATGAAGATCATTCTGATGATAACTATGTACAGTATTGAATTCATTTTGTTATAATCAAGTTATAGAAACAATTGGATATTATCACATTTGGAGTTTACATCATTTGGATGTTAGATCAGTTGGATAATTTGGATGGATGTTAGATCAGTTGGATAATTTGGATGTTAGAATATCATTATGTTACATTCTGATATCGTATTAATATAAATACATGTTCTCTGCATTAATCGATGTTCTATGATGGATATTATTGATCAATGATTGCATCTTTGAGATGCACATTATGCAGGTTTGTATGTGCTTCAAAATTGTTATGCAGGTCTGTTTGGGTATGAAAATTTCTGTGCAGGTTTGTTGTTGGTTTCATATACAAATGGTTGTGATATATCTCTCGAACTTACCGAAGGCTTTTGCCCTTCGGTAAATACCATCGCTTGGTCATTACCGAAGGCTTTAGGCCTTCGGTAAATACCCACATCCGCTAACATTTACCGAGGGCTTCGGCCCTTCAGTAATTTACCGAGGGCCTTTGCCCTTCGGTAATTTCCGAGGGCTTCTGCCCTTCGGTAATTTACCGAAGGCTTCTACCCTTCGGAAATTACCAAAGGTCATAAGCCCTCGGTAAATTACCGAAGGGCAGAAGCCCTCGGTAAATGTTAGCGACAAGAGAATTACCGAGGGCTTTTTGGCCGTCGATAAGCCGTCTGTAAATGTCTTCTACCGACGGTTTCGGGCTGTTTCCGAGGGCTTTTGGCCTTCGGTAATGGCCTACTTTTTTGTAGTGGAGGTCCTAGTCCTTATGGTTAATTTGGACAGATAGGACTAACCTCGGGTGACAGCTGTTGAGGGTATCCCAGTTACTACATCACCCAGGTGCACGACGTCATAGTTACACAGAATTCATACAGTCCGAATAGTCAGTCTAGTATTAGGCTTTGCATGAACGAGTGATGAATTATCTTGTTTGGTTGATTGCGTGAAATATATGTTTATACATGAATTGAATTACATAAGCTTACCCTATGTTTCCTGTCTTGTCTGTTTTGTATGTTCGGTTGTCTTTCCGTTGCAATGATCATCCATGTGGATGTGAGCAGAAGGAGACGAGCTGCTGGAAGAAGATGATCGTTTAATCATCTTTTCCTTCTTATTTTGTAGGACTGTTCGGTATAGCCTTTTGTAAACCGTTCGGTCGGGTTTGCTTATGTTGTTCGGTTTTAGTTTTCTTGTTTCTCTGTAAGGTCGTTCGGCCACAAGTGTATGTTATTTATTTTGTAAGACTGATTTGTAATATTAATCGATGTGATTATTCTATTATATAGTTTTCACACTGTATTTTGGGATGTTGCATAAGCCATTATTTGTTGAAGATGTGAATGTAATCAACAGACAAGCAAAAGAAGAACAAGAAAAAACTTATTCACTGGGTAAAATCATTCATGTCTTCACCAAACAGCTCACACATTTGTCTTGGTTTAATTTAGTGGTTTATCTACAATCCTTCTCAATTCTACAATTTAATTTTCATTTTAATTTATATGAATTACATTTTATTTTCATTTATGCTAAAAATCTTTAAGCTATTCATTTTGATATCAGAGTCACTTGATATATTATCCAAGCTTGACATTCTATTTAAATTTCTCAGTGAGACCTTACATTTTGTTAGTAGAACCTTACATTTTATAGTTAAGATTTTAAGCCATTAATATTATAACTTGACTCAAATTATTCTTTGTGTAGATATTTGATGACATGTCTCAAATGGAACAACATGTTATAAAAGACGTTTGAGAAGAGTGGGCTACATTTCTTTTAACCATTTGTAAATGCTTAGATGTTTCAATATTATATGTTCAGTTTAGAAACTATTTTATATGTAATTATGTTATGTAAATATATTTAGGAACATTGTTAGGTAAATATTACATTTGATGTGTTAATAGAAACAATATTTATTATTTTGCTTGTTATTGATTATTTATACTGTATTATGGAATTGAATTTTATGTAGGTTTGGATATGGATACTAACACATACAAACTAAATATTAAAAATAATGTATAAAAAGTCTTGTTTTTTACACTGGTTATAATAACACCACGTATAAAAATGAGATTCTTTAATACATGTTTTGGCACTAACAGGTATAAAAAGCGAGTTATTTCTAGCAATACATAAGCCTTTTTTATACCTATTCTAGGAATAGCAGGTATAAAATATCAAACTTTACACATGTTATAGATATAAAGGTGTAAAAAATCAAAACTTTTTATAACCCCTACTTATATAGCTACTCAAAATAAAGTATAAAAAACCTTTTTTAACAGGTGTAAAAAACCATTTTTCTACTAGTGAATTAACATCAATCAGCAATGCCAGTACCATTATTTTCCTTTCTCCTTTCCTATCAAAATTAATGGTTATGAATTCCTTATCCAAGGGAACATTTCTTCTTCTTCTTACAAGATAAAGAAAATGCATCATTAACATAAAAGATAAATCAACAACACCAAAAGAACAGACAAAGAAAATAAAATTAACCAACTTGGTGTGCGATGATAATTCGAGAAAACAAAGAACGAATTGAAGAAGCACATATGCTAGCAGGAGCAACCCACAAAACTGGGTTGGAGCATTCTAATTCGAACAATATGCGTGCATCCTTAGTTTAGTGGACAAAAACCTTCTCCTTCGCGGCCATAAAAAAGTGGTCGCCGGACGCATTGAACTTGACCAGAGTAGCTTCCTTGTTGAGATGCAAGCAGCAATTGCGGCGGCCGCAAACGAGGTTGAAGACGGCGAGGCAGTTGTCGAGGCAACGGTGAGGGCGCGCTCATCGGACGGGTGTAGGGCAAGGTCGATGATAGTAGTGTTGCAATGGACGAAGAGCGTGGTAAGATGGATGATGCCGTCTGCGTCAAAAATGGCGAGGGAGTAGCGACGTCGGCAGAGATGAGGTTGCAGGGGAAGGGGAGATTAGGTGGGGCATAGAAGGAGGGGACGGTGACAGAGGCAGAGTATTGGTGGAGGGAACTGAGGGAGGATGCGATAGAGAGGTCGTAGAGATGGATGATGTCGTCATTGCCGCCGGAAGCAACGACGGAGCCTGAGACGATGACAATTTTGATAGAGGAGAGGTAGGAGAAAAGAGGGGTTAGGGATTGAGATTGGGGCTTTAGGGTGAGACCCAGATGAATTTCTGGTACGAACCTACAACCAAACTCATTCTTTTCCTCCACACACTCGTTGCTCTTCTTCCTAAAAGCCTAGGGTTTTTTAACCACTAATGGTGGTAGGGAATGAGGGAGTGAAAACTAGTGGGAATGATACGCAAATGGAATCACGAGAAGAAGGAAAAATGAGAACAAAAGAGGAATGATAAACTTTTGGAGGCTTAAGTGCCAGAAACCACTGCTCACCGCCCGGGCACCCTAAGTGGGGCGCTTGAGCGCCCCTTTTTGAGGCTTAAGCGTTAGGAACCACCGCTCACCGCCCGGGCGCCCTAAGTGGGGCGCTTGAGCGCCAGCGACATGGGCCGGACTTTGTTTCTGTTCTGTTTTCGTTCTATTTAAAGGATCCAGACGTCCTAGGTTTGGTATCTTTTGCAGAGGGAGCACATCAGCACACTCTTTCAGTCTCTAGAGGCGGATTTGGATGCGGGAGCTTCCATCTTCTACTTTTAGGGTTTTTCTATCTCATTCTTCTCCATTATTCATCTAGTTTCACCATGTCTATGGCGAACTAAAATCTATTTGTTGTTAGGGGATGATGTAACCTTGTGAACTCTCATGTATTTGAATTTATTCTTAATAATATATGATTTTTCATTAATTGTTAGAGTAATTCATCTGTGATTATTACATGCTTTGTTTAACTAATTCATAGCGTGATGTATGAATTGCATGAGTTTTGGGAGGTTCCTTACAATTCAGGTTCTTGTTGAATTACTCCCAAGAGTAATATTTCTCAAGGATGAGGGTATGAGTCTTGGTCGTCTTAAAGCTCTTGATGTTCACATTTAATTACTAGGAATTTTAGGAATTGCATGAATTGGTGATTAAGGACAAGCTTATTTCGCTGAGGGATTGAGTTTAAGTGATTTAGTGAGTGACGTTAATATTAATGCATAAAGAAGAATTCTTACATACATGAGAGGGAACTTGGTGAAATCTAACCCCAACAACATACTCATCTCATATTAAAAACAACATCGGTTCGTCATTGTGCTATTCTGCTATTGATCAAACTACATTCATAGTTAATTTTCTGTCGTTGCATCTAAAACCAATGATTTCGTTTTCTTTAAGTCTTAATTAATCAAGTTATCACACGACTGTCTAGTGTCGAGAGTTCTTTGGGATACGGTACTTGGTCTTACCATTTTATATTACTTGTGTGATTCGGTACACTTTCCGATTCATCAACAATCTATTGTGTTCAAATAGATAGCGCTGGTATAAAAAAAATTACCTATTACACTAGAATAGATTGCGCTATTTTGAAAAAGTCCTATCTATTGATTTATTTTAAATTATGAGTTAATAAAGTAATATAAATGATCTATAGATAGCGTTCTTTTAAAAAAGTGTTATCTATTGTCATGTATATAAATAACACTTTTTTTTAAATAAGCGCTATCTATTGTTTTGCATACTCATAGATAGTGCTTATTTAAAAAAGCGTTATCTATTGGGCGTTATCTATAGCAAATTTTGTAGTAGTGAATGAAGCAACTGTCTTCTCCAAAATCCTCTTTATCTCCCTATTCGAAACCTCAGTTTGCCCATTTGTCTGTGGATATAAGGTGCCGCTACTTTATGTCTCACACCATAATGCCTGAGTACTTTTGCAAGTTGAGCATTACAAAAATGAGATCCTCCATCACTGATGAGTACTCTAGGAACCCCAACCCGAGCAAAAATCTGCCTTTTCAAAAATTTAATAACAGTGCTGGCATCATTCCTAGGACAAGCCACTGCATCCATCCACTTACTCACATAATCAAAAACCACCAAAATATATTCATGATTAGAAGACGGTGGAAAAGGTCCAACAAAATCTATCCCTCAGCAATCAAAGACTTCAACCTCCAAGATGCCCTGTAATGGCATTTCATGTTGTCTTGAGATGCTTCCAGTTTCTAACATTTATCATAATTTCTAGCATGATTATGAGCATCTTTAAACAAAGTAGGCCAATAAAATCCTGATTGGAGAACCTTTGCAGTTTTTCTCTCTCCATTAAAAGTCTTGATTCCAATCTGGAGCTACAATTACTGGCGCAGAAACCAATATCTTCTTCAGAGTATTAAAAGCCTTCATGCATTCATCATCCATCACAAAAGGAACATCTTTGACAAAGAGATTGCTTAAAGTTTTGACAATCTTTGAAAAATCTTTAATCAATCTTCTATAAAACCTGGCATGTCCTAGAAAACTCCTTATTCCTTTCACATTAGTAGGTGGTGGAAGTTTCTCAATGACTTCCACTTTTGCTTTGTCAACCTCAATTTCCTTTGAAGAAATTTTGTGTCCCAAAAACAATACCTTCAGTCACCATAAAATTACACTTTTCCTAGTTAAGAATCAGATTTGTCTGCATACATATTTTAAGAACACTATCCAGATTAGACAAGCACACTTGAAAGGAATCACCAACCACCGAAAAATCATCCATGAAGACTTCTATGCATTTTTCTATCATACCTGCAAAGATTTCTTGCATACATCTTTGAAATGTAGCTAGCGCATTACATAATCCAAATGGCATTTTTCTGTAAGAAAAAAATACCAAAAGGACATGTGAAAGCTGTCTTTTTTTGATCTTGTGGATCTACCACAATTTGATTATACCCTGAGTATCCATCCAGAAAGCAATAGAAAGCTTGTCCCACCAACCTTTCCAACATTTGATCCATGAAAGGAAGAGGAAAGTGATCATTCCTTATGGCTTTATTCAACTTTCTATAATCAATGTACATCCTCCTCCCAGTAACCGTCCTAGTAGGTATGAGTTCATTCTTATAATTATATATAACTGTCATCCCACCTTTCTTTGGCACTACCTGCACCGGGCTTACCCATGCACTATCAGAAATAGGGTATATAATACCAGCCTCTAGAAGCTTCATCACTTCTTTTCTGACCTCCTCTTTTATCACATGATTTAGTCTTCTTTATGGTCTATACTTATCTTCCATGAATATTTTGTGCATACAATAAGTTGGGCTTATGCCTTTAAGATCTGAGAATGACCATCCAATAGCTTCTTTGTTGGCTTTTAATACTTCCACCAACTCTTCTTCTTTTGGGAATAAAGAATTATTGATGATGACCGGCTTATTCCCACCTTCTTCTAAGAAAACATACTTTAAATGTGGAGGTAGCATTTTCAATCCCATTTTTTTTTCCTTGACTTTTTCCTGGGTATTAATCTCTTCAATTTTCGACTCCTGAAAAGGGACTTCTTTCAATGAATCCAAGTCAGTCAAGCACTCATCAATCAATTCCTCTTCTTCCTCATTCAAATCTTCACATGCATCAATAAGCCTTTCCTCTAAAGGAGAAGAGCAACGTACCATATTCTCTTGAATCATACATACTTCATCTAGTGCATCAAGATGAAAACACGCCTTATCATCTTTTGGATAAGACATAGCTTCAAACACATCAAAATTCACCTCTTCACCTTGTACTCTCACCTTGACTTTGCCATTATCCACATCAATTAAGATTTGAGCCGTCTTCATAAAGGGTCTCCCAAGAATGAGAGGCACATCAATATCCTCTTCCATCTCCATAATGACAAAATCCACTAGAAACAAGAATTTCTCCATTTTAACAAGCACGTCTTCAACCACCCCAAAAGGATATTTTAGGGATCTATCCGCTAGTTGGAGAGTCATCCGTGCAGGTTTAAGTTCCAAACCTTTAATTTTTTTAAACATAGAGAGCGATATTAGATTGATGCTGGCTCCCAAATCAATCAAAGCTCTTCCAACAGCTAACTTCCCTATAGTACATGGAATAGTGAAGCTTCCTAGATCTTTAGACTTAGGAGGTAAGAGTTTTTGTATGATAGCACTGCAATTCCCTTGCACTTTAATAGTTTCTTCTTCAATGTATTTTCTCTTTTTCGTGAGAAGTTCCTTCAAAACTTTAGCATATGAAGGCATATGTTGTAGTGCCTTAGAGAATTGTATGTTAATTTCCAATTTCTTAAAAATTTCCATAAAGCGCTCAAACTGTTTTTCTTTCTCCTTCATAGAATAATTCTTTGGATAAGGAAGGAGTTTTTCAAACATTTTTTTCTTTTTTTCTCTCGTCCTCTTCTTCTTTTTCGCTCCCCTCATCTTTCTCCTTTTCTTTTTTCTCATTTTCTTCTTTTTCACTCAACCTCTCTTTTTCTTTTCTCACATCTAATTACCTGGACAAAATTGATTACCTTGGCCCATAAAATTGACTTCTTCTTGGATAACTTCTGGCATAACACATTGACTATTAATATCATCTCCACCACACAACTCATAAAGTTGTTGTTGAACTTGAGAAACGCTATGCAACTCCCTTGGCAATTGAGTGATTTTCTTCATTAGAGTCTCTAGTTGTTGAGTCATAATCTTATTATGTGCCAGCAAAACATCTTGAGATTGTAATTGTAGAACTTCTTTTTGTTGCAGTTGAGTTCTTTCACTGTGCATCTCATTATCATTAGTAGCCATATTTTCAATCAAATCATAAGCTTCCTCTGGAGTCTTGCACTTGATATTACCTTCAGCTGAGGCATCTAACATCAATTTAGTTTGTGAGCTTAGACCTCCAAGGAATAGAATGACTATTGTGGTTTCATCAAAACCATGAGTGAACGTCTTTCTCCACAAGCCTTTAAATCGGTCCCATGCTTGACCTAACGTTTCATCCATGCCTTGCCTGAAAAGAAGAAATTTCTTGTTTACCTTTATTTACTTTTTATTGTGGGAAGTATTTCTTCAAAAACTTTGCAACCACGACTTCCCACTCAATAAAGTTGTTCTCTGGAAAAGAGTTCAACCACATCTTAGCATTGTCTCCCAAAGAGAAAGGGAACAAGCTAAGTTTAATAACTTCATCTGGCACACCATTGATCTTCACAGTATTGCATATCTCATTGAATGTGGTCAGATGATCATATGGATTTTCATGTTGTAATCCATTGAATTGGTTGCTCTTCACCAATTGAATCAAAGCATGCTTCATCTCCATATTTGCAGCATTAACCCTCGGCCTTGCAATGCTATTAAAATGATAAGGGCCAATGACTGTTGCATAATCTGCCACGGTGCGTCTACATTCTGCTCTTCAGCCATATCTTCTGTTTCCTGGTCAGATCTTTGAGGTGAAGGCTGTAAAAGAGTCTTAGGAGAAGGAAAAAGTTCTCTGGATGTCTTGTTTATCCTTTTTCTTCTACTATTATCCAGATTTGCAAAAAGAGGTTTAGAGACTTTTGTGCTTCTAGTTCGAATTGTACCCTACATACACTAGAGAACAAAACACAAGAGCACTCAATTAGCACTAATAGATAGAAAAGATAAAATTAAAGATAAAATAAAAGTTAAAGATAAAAAGATAAAAATAAAAGATAAAAAGATAAAATTAAAGATAAAATCTAATCGGTTAGGAATCACACAAAAGTATAGTTTAAACCACGAGTCCCCGGCAGCAGCGCCAAAAACTTGTTAAGATATCGGCAAGTGTACCGAATCATATCAAGTAATATAAAATGGTAAGACCAAGTATCGTATCCCAGAAGACTCACGACACTAAACAGTCATGCGATTACTCAACTAATTAAGACTTTTAAAGAACAATTTAAGGTTTTGTATGCAAAAACAAGACAGTAAATATGAATGCACTTTTGATCAATTGAAGACAACACAAGGGTGAATGAATAATCTTGAAATTATGAGATGGTTGTGTTGTTGGGGTTTAGATTTCTTCATTCAATTGTTAACATCACTTTCTAAATTACTTAAAACCCGATCCCTTAATTACTAGACCACAATCCCTTGCATCCCTAATAATTAATTGAGCATTACGATTAGAAGCTTAAGATGACCAAAACTCATACCCCATCCTTGAGCAATACTGGTTTTGGGAGAAATTCTCCAGATCGTGGTTTCTAGGTATTTCCCAATAACAAAGAAGACCATTAAATCATGCCATGAACGATCAAAACATAACAAGCATAGAGCAAAGGAGAAAATCCCTAACAATTGATGAACGAAGCATAAATAATTAAAACCAATTTAAATACATGAGAGTTCACAAGGTTACATCATCCCCCAACAACAAATTGAGTTTAGTTCCCCCTTGTCATGGGGAAACTAGATGAACAATGGAATGGGAATGAAAGATAAACCCTAAAAACTGAACAGGAGAGCTTCCGAATCCACTTCTGCCTCTAAAGAGTTGGAGAAAATCTGAGTTTGTGTCAATTTTGTCAAAATATACCCTCTCTAGGTCGAGGAAATCCTTAAATAGGGCTGAATTGGATCATGGGCCAACGTTGACACCGCTCAGCACCCCTACTTGGGTGCCCAGGAGAGCTTGGGAAAGAATGGCGCTCAGCGCCCAAGAAGGGCACCCAGGTGTGGAATGTTACAAGAAGATTATGATTAATTACAGGGAGACAAGACATTGTAAACTAGTGATTATGATTAGGCTTTCTTCGCCGAGACATCGGGTTTAAAGTAATTTAGAAAGTGGCATTAACATTAATGAAAAGAATGATGAATTCCTAAATACAAGAGAGTCGATAGGATGAAATTGATAAACCCCAACAACATATTCATCTATATATTTCAATTCATGTGTTTTGTTTCTTCTTGGCCATTGATCTTCACATACATACATATTTACTTTTGAGTCTTTTGCATTTGAAACTTACAACAATTTGTTCACAAGTCTTAATTAATCAATAAATCACATAATTGTCTTGGTCGTGAGTCCTTTAGGAGAACGATACTTGGTCTTACCAGGTTTATTACTTGATATGATTCGGTTATACTTGCCAAGGGTTAACAAGTTTTTGACTCCATTTTCGGGGATTGAAGATTTGTTCATCACCAGGCAAGCTTGGGAAAGAATGGCGCTCAACGCCCTAGGAATGATGCCCAAGTGTGGAATGTTACAAGAAGATTGGCGCTCAGTGCCCTAAAAAGGGCGCCCAAGCGTGACTACGAGACTTCTGCGCTGAGGCCCCCAACGGAGGGCGCCCAAGCGTCCTGCGACTTTTGGTAGCCTTCTCTTCTGATGCTCTTTTTGTCCTTTTTGAGTTCCAACTTCTTGATATTTAACTCCTCTTCCAATTCATCCCAATTTCCTACAAAATCAAGGGGATTTAGTGATAAAATTTTCAAGTATAACCTCAACTCTCTTATTCACCAAAATAAGCTAAAAACAAGAGTACATGCAAGTTTATAAGTCAAAAAGGGTTCATTTGTTATCAAAATTTACTCTCAAATAACGGTTAAAGCAACCGTTATGAAGACTCAAGAATGGTTGGAAAAGAAGTAAAGAATTGGAAATCTTCCTTTTTAGGTTCCATGATGTTTGAAGGAGTTGAAGTTGCCAT
This sequence comes from Vigna umbellata, assembly GCF_029865625.1. Classification (NCBI taxonomy): domain Eukaryota; kingdom Viridiplantae; phylum Streptophyta; class Magnoliopsida; order Fabales; family Fabaceae; genus Vigna; species Vigna umbellata. The sequence continues at coordinate 52,004,809 of NC_142168.1, read as the reverse complement.
GAGTACAATTACTCTTCTTCTCTATTATCCTATTCTTTCTTCTTTTCTTCTTCTCTTCAATTTTTCGCTTCTTTTTCTCTCTTTCTCGTCTCTCTTCTTCCTTTCTCTCTTCTTCCTCTCTCCCTCTCTCTTCTTTCTCTCTTCTCCCTTCTTCTTTTCTTCGCTCATCTACTCTTCTCTCTCTCTTTTCTTCTTCTTGTCTTTGTTCCTCTTTTTGTCTCTCAATATCTCTTTCTAGTTTATTACTTCAACTCTATTTTCTTAGCCTTCAACTCCTTAAGTTTAATTTCAAATTCTAGTTCTCTAAGAAGGAAACCATTCTCGTTTAAACTTTCAAAAAATGTTTTTCCCTTTTCAATGTAATCTCTCATTAATTGTAGGTTTCTCTTAATAGTTGAAGGCACACACTTTTTCCTCATGCAAGATTTTAATTCATACCAATCACGAATGGAGGAATTTCTACCTATCCTAACATGATATTGTCTTTCATCCCACCAATCTCTTGCATGCTCTTCAAATCTAGAAGTCTAGAGACTAAGGTCATATGATTCACTATCTCTAGAATGGAAATAGGTTTCAAATTTACTTCTTCTAACAATGAATGGATGCATGTTATTAATTTCCTTTTCCCGAGCTAGGTATATTAATGCACTAGTATTCTCACCAAAAAATGGAGTATTTTCCCTAGCTTTATGATATAAATCATTATCAATCGTATCAAATTCATGGAATGAATAAGTCTTCCTTCTAGCTTTGTCAAGTTCTCTTTTATTGTCTTTGTAACTAAGTGGCTTATAAAAAATTAGAAATGTTACCATTGAGGAGCATTGGTACTTTGAAGATAAAAGATTTTGATGATGCTACAAGTGATAAACTCGAAGAATCAAGTTATAATTGTTTTAAAAGAACTTTTGTAGTTTGCAAATGTAGTAGGAAAGATTTCAACATGTAATCACTTAGAAATCTCGTATCTTTAAGTTAGTTACGTATATAACCGATTACGTGGTAGAATAATTGATTATCATGAGCTTTACTAAAAAGCCATTTTGCTTTGGAATAATCAATTATTACTTCAAATAATCGATTATTACTTCAAATAATCAATTATCACTAGTCCTGATGAGAACTGCCCAAGTCCTTGGAATAATCGATTGTTCCTCAAGATAACCGATTATCACTTTTTGAAATACCCTGTAATGGACTTGAATAATCGATTATCACTAACAATAATCGATTATCACTAGCAGTTGTAATGTGTCTTTTCAATTTCAGACCAGCTGTTTAAAAATAGTTGTTTTAAAACCCTTAGAGGGTTAACTCTGAGTTTTTTAAGAATACAGTGTAACTAAGGAAGTTCTAAAAAGCTGGTTCATTGCATTGCCTGGTCTCGTGAATAGGAGAAGCTCGTGCTTTGTGTATCAAAGGTCAGAGCGGTTCTCTTTGAGTTGCAATGCTGCTATCTTCCGGTTCGTTGGTTGAAGAAAGATTCTGACTACACTGTTCCGATTCGTTGGTCGAAGGAAAGTGTGGTTGCTCGCCTTCAGTTCATTGGTCGAAGGAAGCACTCTTCCGGTTTGTTCGTCGAAGAAAGGTTTTGTCATTATATTCTCTTTCACTCCATTGTAATCTGTTGAACTATTTTTAGTGAAAACATTAATCAGTTTTTATAGTGATTAACAACTGGATGTAGAATCTTTTGATTCGAACCAGGATAAAAATTTTGTGTGTGAATTTTTTTATTCCCTACACTCTTTATAATTTCTGCACATCAACTGTTCGATAGATTTTCTCTAAGAAAATAAATTTTCTAAAACAGACTATTGTAACTTGAGTTGTGACCGTAACACGCTTTCCGCTTACTTTTATTCTATTGTGAGAGTCTACGATACCGGTTGTCCTGATACCAACAAGAAATTGTTAGAGGCATATATTCCGAACAATTGATGAAAGAAGCATATATTAATTAAAACCAATTCAAATACATGAGAGTTTAGAGGTTACATCTTCCCTAACAACAAAAGAGTTTAATTCCCATCGTCATGAAGAAACTAGGTGTACAATGGAATGAAAGAGATAGAAAAACCCTAGAAATTGAAGAGGAGAGCTCCCACATCCCCAAATATGCCTCCAAAGGACCAAAACGTGTGTTTCTGTGCTCAAGCAATCAAGAGATACAATCCCTAAGACGTCCAAGTCCTTAAATGGATCAAAAAAATAACAGAAAATGGGTCCAGGCCCAACACGCTGGCGCTCATTTAGGGCGCCCGGGTGAAACTGTGAGAAAACTGGCGCTCAGCGCCCTTGGAAGGGTGCCTAGGTGTGGTGTGGGAAAAAATTAGCGCTCAGCCCCCCTTAGGGGCGCTCAGCCCTGGCGGTAGCATTCCAAAACTCATTTTGTTTGTTGTTTTGCTTGCTTTTATGGCTGATTCAACTCTATACATTGTTGGAGATTCTTCCATGCACATTATTAGCTACAAAATAAAGGGAATATAATGATAAAATCATAAAGTATAATCTCTACTCCCTTATTCACAAAGTCATGAACCCCGTTCTTCTTCCTGTATACACCACAAGGAAACAACAATACTCAGCGTTTGCTAAAGCTGCTGATCATGCAATAAACACCTTTGTTTGTCCAGAACGATCAGACTTTACGAATCAATCAATCTTGCTTCTCAAGAAATCTTCAAGACTTTTACACCATGATAGTTCTTGTTTCTTGGAGCGTTTCTTTCTTCTGTAAAACTTCAAAGCTCAATCTGAAATCAATATGAAAATTGTTAAACTCAATTGTCTTAAAGAATTTCAAATCATACGTCTATATATAGTGTAAGTCAAATCAGACACATTTTAATCGATTATGCTATTAATCTAATCGCTTACACTACATAATTATAACATATTAACAACAGTCAAAGCCATTAATTGAATGCTCAATTAATGTAATCGATTGGTAATAAATTCTTGGTCAACATATTTAAAAATATGACCGTTGAGACAATTATGTCAAGCAATGAAATAGCTTTCAAATCTTTAACAGACTTAATTGAATACATGATCCATGTAATCAATTAGGCTTTAACACTTATCATATTTTGGAAAAAGTTTCTGCTCAAAATCCAACACAACACACTTGAAAAATATTTGTGTAAACATACGAGTTTTAATCGATTTAATTACTAACGTAATCGATTCAAACCTTGTTGTTTTGCTGCAGTTTAAAAGTTAAGTTATCTGATGACTTTAATTGATTAACACACCATTGTAATCGATTAAGTCATACAAATATGCTTGGTGCATGTGGTTTTTCCATTTCCAAAACTCATATTATGCATACACAAATATAATCACATTTCAAACACAGTAATATGCAATAATCAATACAATGTGTCGACAACTATGCTTGTACAAATCTCATAGTAAGCATAAGCATATATAGCACACATAACACAGTACATACACATGTGTTTTTATTAACAATGTGTTGTGATCATCAAAAACAAATATCACAGAGATTTGGGTTTAGTTAACACTTTACTCCCCCTATCAACAATCTCCCCCTTTTTTGATGATGCACAACCATGATTAATAAAACCATGTTGTATAGTCCACAATTAAACACAGTTCAATCATCTTAGAAAACACAATTCAATTACATCAGATATTCTCCCCTTTGGGCATTAGCAAAAAAGGACATTTAGTACACAATAATTGAAACAAAGATAATGAAGCAATTTGAGATGCATCAATTAGTATAACAGAATGAATTTGATGTTTCCCCGGTCAAAAATCTTCACATGATTCCATCATTTTCTCCCCCTTTCATTAACATGTGAACCATTAAACAATATACATTACTCCCCTGGTCATTATGCATACTCAAACATTAAATCACAGATGCATAATACAAATATATCAGAGTTGTGTATCACTCAAGGATATTCAAGAAATGTATCAGAGAAATAGTACAAAAGTCATATCAGAGTAGTTTTGATACATGTTGAATCATCACAATAGTTTAATCACTTATAATCTCAAATCAAATTCATAGCGGATCAACACAAAGAGATATAAGCTGAATAAACATATAACCGATAATAAGTCATGGTTTAAAGTATCATATATCAGATGTTTAGAAACTTCAAACCAAATGTTGAATCTCAATAGATTAGAACTTCATCTTAATCGATTTTATCCGTAGAGTAATGTTGATTTTCCATCTTAGCTCAGTCAACAAACTATATTCCTACATAACCCTTCAGGCTTATCTAGATCAAACATTTTAGTATTTATGTAGTACAGTAATCAACATAGTTAAAGTATTATTATGTAATGATAAGAATGTAACAATGAAATTATTGAATTGCATACATACAAATTAATTAATCGATTTATCAATCAGATTAAGTCATCAAACACAAATTCACACTCAAATTCATTAAAATCGAAGTATAACTTTCATTCATAATAAGAAAATAATTACAACCAGATGAAAACAAAATATATGGCATAACAATGCCATTAGCAAAAGAAACACAACAAGGTAACAGAAAAATAACCAAGGATTTAAGTAACTATTCCTAGACTTTCTTCTTATTTTTCTTTCCTTTAAAGTTGTAGATAAGCATGTCACTAGCACTTTCTTTTGCAATACTATTTTCTTCACTTTCTTCCTCTTCCATTTCTTCTTCTTCACTCTCTTCTGGAGTATCCTCTTCTTCGTCACTCTCTTCTTCAGCTTCAACCTCCTCATTTAAATCCTTCATGTTTAGATGCCTCTTGATTTCCAAAACATCTTGATTATTGTTTTGGCAGTGAATTTTCAAAGAGCGCATCTCTCTTACCATGTACTTTTCAAATTCAGAGTGAGGAGGATAAGGAATGAATGATGACCCAGTTGCTTCTTCCTCCTCATCTGTGTACTCATCCTTGAATAACCAACCATCTGGTCCATGTTGGAGTCCCATATGGTGTAAGGTAGACTTCTCAATCATATTACTTGTCCCATAAGACTCACTGAACTATTTTACACATTCCACTCCAAAGCGAATAAGCACTTTAGAAATAAACACGCAGTAAGGTAACATCACAGACTCTAGTCTAGTGACCTTGACAAAATTCTCAAATATTGTAACGTGCCAATCAACTTGAACATTTTCCTTAATTGCTTTCAAAAGGAACAATTCCTCAGTTGTTGCTTGTGCTTGATTACTTCCTTTTGGCATCAGAAGCCAAGAAATGACAAAAACGCATAGCCTATCATCTTTTTTTCATTCCACCTGTCTTGTAGTTAGAATAATCCCTCAATGATTTTGGATTTCTCAAACAATCTTGATATACAAAGAAGTCATGAAATCCTTCCATACCCAAATGGCATTTGTCTCCACCCAACCGAAAATCAGCAATATCTGTCCAAACTACATCTGTTAGTTTGATGTCAACTCCTTTCACTCTGGAGCAAAGAGTTCCATCACTGATCTTTAGGTTCGAATAGAACACTCTTACTAATTCGGGATACCATGGGTTCGCCATTTCTACAAAATATTTCAAGCCTTGTCTGTTGAGCCATCCAGGAAAAATAAATCCTTCATTGCTTAAGAAACTTAGCTTTAGATATTTGTGAGAGATGATTTTCCTCATTCTCCAACTATCCAAAAATTTAGACAGTGCACTATCATCGCTGATCCACCCATCAATGTTTGACATTTGTCGCATGTTTTTGCTTCCTAGTTTCAGACGACGAAGAAGCCATTTATATAGTATGTAGAAGTTGAATTTCAGGAAACCCAAGAGAGAAAGATCATAGAGCTTGCAGTGAAAGTGTTATTGACAAGCTTCTTGATTTAGAATTAATAGGTCAGACAAATGATTTGGAGGGAATCCAAAACTAATTTTTTCTCGCCAAAGTTGAACCAATCGATTTCAACATATTTAAATTTTTAAAATAGAGAAGCCCATATCAGGATATATAATCGATTTTATTACTATCAGAATCGATTTCATGTTTAACAGGGTTTCACTTAAAACAAAGAAACATACAAAAATCCAAATCAATTTCATATATAATATAACAGATTAAAAATCGTGAAAAACATTTTTCCATTCAAACACATCAATCATATAGACACTCATCAAACATGCACACAATAGTCATTCGCACAGATGCTTATAATGCATGAGTGCATGAAAATAACAGTTTTCGTTACCACATTGAGATACTCAAGAATTTGTGTAATGTTCCACTGCAGTCCATCCTTGAGCACTACTTTGCTTCAGCAACAACTTACTTTCCTGCAAAACAATTGAAAGCTTTTGAAACAGGTACCTAGACAAACTTGAGTCCTTTATGGTTAGTTACAGGAGGTTGTTCCTTTGGAATCCACTTGTATTTCCCACTAGGAACTCCAACCTTTCTATAGTAACAGTTCCTGACAGTATGTCCTATAGTATTACAATAAAAACAAGCATTTGTAACAGGTTTGCTCAGATCAAAGAATCTTTTAGAATTAATTCTATCGCTCACCTATGCCTTGTCTGTTTATTGCTCTACCCTAAGACCTTAAAACAACATCTAGATTATCTCTTTCTAGAGTAAACTTTGATAGAGTGCTTGTTGTTAAGACTTCGGCAAGTGTACCGAATCGTATCAAGTAATATAAAATGGTAAGATCAAGTATTGTATCCCAAAGGACTCACGACACTAAACAGTTATGTAATTGCTTAACCAATTAAGACCTAAGAACAATTTTTGGTGGTTTTCAATGCAAATGCAATAAAAATAAACATGAATGCAATTTGATCAATTGAGGCTAAACACTATACACTACAAAAAAAAAAGGGCATTACCGAAGGCCAGAAGCCCTCGGAAACAGCCCAAAACCGTCGGTAAAAGATAATTACTGAAGGCTTATCGACGACCAAAGAGCCCTCGGTAAATCCCTTGTCGCTAACATTTACCGAGGGCTTTTGCCCTTCGGTAATTACCGAGGGCCAAAAGCCTTCGGTAATTACCGAGGGCCAAAATCCTTCGGTAATTACCGAGGGCCAAAAGCCTTCGGTAATTTCCGAAGGGCGAATTTTCTGCTGTCCAGTAACCAATTATGGTGTAGTTTATGATCTGCTTTGGTGTAGTTTATAAATGTAAGTAGAAGTCATAGATATTGGGAAAAAATTACCATACTGCTGGAAATGTACATCAAAGGTATATTTTTTCAACCAATATGAGAAGTAACGGTATCAAAACATACCTAAATCCAACTTTCATAATAGTATCAACCAATAGAAACTCTAATCTTCTCTAATTATTATGTACTAAAATTCCTAATTCTATTTCGAGAAAGAAAAAGGACAGCTAGTAAATTTTCTTCATACAACATACTCACACTACAACCAAATTTATCATACTTTGATTAGCATGTCAAAAGTTAGAAATAGAACATCATTCTCGGTTCCTCCAATATTCCACTATATTTCCAGAAATCATATATTTTCAATCATACATAACAACCACAAATTCTATCCTAGCATCAATTCACACATAATGACTTTTCAAGAATCTCGAAACCATTCATAAAACTACAACAACCAGGGAATATGCAACGCTATAATCATTTCCCTACATCATATTTCATCCAACATATTCAAGTATATATTAATTTTGCATCAACATTATGTTGTTTAAAGATGATCCTTATATAAGTTTTCCAAACACCTAAGCACATCCAGTCACGGTCTAAACATCATAAAACCCAGTGCACTAAAATATATATATATATATATATATACCAACCAGAAAAATACACATAATAAACCATAAATTTCTAGTAAGTTGCATTTATTTCATCTCTCGATAGTCGACCTTGCTTCAGAAGTTGTTCCAACTTATCACGGCCAAGCGAGTGCCCAGTAAAAAGCATAGGAACATTTAAGGCGCCAGCTAAAAGAGCAGCAGAGTCACCTGCATCTGCATAATGTCCATGGATGGCGACTGGTCAGATAGCATGCCCGCTGCCAATCTGTTCCCCAAGAGATTTGGACATCTGTATAATGTGGTTAAGTGCTCCGTCAACAAATTCAGGAATGTATGGCCAGAGAAGTTCTTTCGGAATATATTTATCTCTCGGACCAAATGGAATACGAACAATATAAGAACCACTACTCTCTCCCATGTCATCTCCATAATCATCCGCGTCTCTTGGTGTCAACATTTTTGTTGGCTCCGCATAACTCCAGTCTACATCCAGAGCCGCCACTTGTCTAGTTAGCAAATCAACCCGATAAACTCCTGGCCTAGACCCCAATGCCCTCGCTAGTTCCACCACATACTTAACCTATTCAGCAGAAACAAAGACAGATGGAAAGATTTTAGTTTGCACATACTAGCAGTGTGAAAAAACAAAAGGAAGACAAAGATCCTTTTTGGATAAGTTTTTCCCTGAACACTGGCAGAAAAAGAAAACTAAAAAAAGTTGGAATAAACTTTCTATCAAAAGCTGAAACGAGTTGTTTTAAATAAGTCTATTTTGTATATAAATTAAAATCACCATTTCGAAGAAATTAAAAAACAAATAAAAATGAAAGCGCTACCTGACCACCGGTATCAGAATCACGTCCTAGCTCCATATTCTCACCTCGTATTAGGCCATGAATTCTGCACACATATGCCCCTTCTTGTTAAAATCAAATAACGAAATCAAACCAATCATAGCTTAATCTAATCAGCGAATACACAGATTACACTCTGCACAGCAGAATAAAGAAACAAACAGTCTAACTTCAATATCAATCTACTTATCACCAGAGCTCGATTCAATTACACATTCATTACAATAAAAACAAAAGCAAAAAGACAGAGGTGAAGGACACCTACCTGACGAGTACAATGTAGAGCTTCTTCCCTTTCTGACTGTTGGCCCAAGTCTAAGTATAGTTTTCAAATTTTGATTTTTCTTTAACTGTAATAATTTCAGTTTGGAAAAACACCCTTCATTCCATCGAAGCAAGTTTCAATCAAGGTTTGGATATTGTAAGTTTCCTTAATAATTATATGAAAACTACGAGATATATATATATATATATATATATATATATATATATATATCCAGAGTCATAAAATTTATAAAAGGGTCTGTAACATGGTTTTGCATTTATTAAACATTAATTTCTTTTTCAAAATGTATCAAGAAAGATTCTCATGAAACTAAAATTAGAAATAATACATTCTCATATATTTGATATAAAAGTTTTGCAAGCATATTCCATGAAATCATTAATTGCCAAAAATATAACTATTTATGTTTTTCTTACTTGTTGTTCTTACAGTAAAATATAGGAATATTATACACTTTTAAGATGGTGGAAATGATTTTCTTTAATAATTAACTTGTCGTTCATTCTTGACGACACTGAATATATATGCATTGAGTGTTATGATTTATGTATTTTTGTGGAAGAATTGAAATATAGGAATATTATACTCTACACAACAGAATAAAGAAACAAACAGTCTAACTTCAATATCAATCCACTTATCATCAGAGCTCGATTCAATTACACATTCATTACAATAAAACCAAAAGCAAAAAGACAGAGGTGAAGGACACCTACCTGACGAGTACAATGTAGAGCTTCTTCCCTTTCTGACTGTTGGCCCAAGTCTCTATGGCATCTGCAGAACTGATTCTGGGAAGCCTGGCTCTGTTGGCATCGCCGTGAGCTGACGCGTCACTGACCGGATCTCCCTTCTCTCCTTCCGACAAGTCCTCCGACATATCCGCGGTGGCTTCCCTCCGCCCTCGCTCGCGCTCCAAGCGGCGCTTGTTCACTCTCTGCGCCGCCTCACTCTCCAACTACTCAAATCCATCACAACACACACAGCACGATCAATAGACATCATCAAGCAGAAAAATCACAACACATAATTGATAATAATTATAATCAATGGGATTGAGAATCGAGAATCGAGAATCAAGAATTGAGAATTGAGAGTCGATGATCGAACCTGCTTCTTCTGGCGAGCGAGGTTCCAAATCCGCCAGCACATGTTCTCCAACCTGGTGTTCCTCTCCTGAGGACTCCTGGTGGATGAAGCCTATAAAACGAAAAGGAGAAGATCATCGGAAAGAAGTGAATGAGCGGAATCAGAAAGAAAGGGAGAGCGAAAGAGCATACCTGAACCCATGAGCGGTAGAGATCGGTCTCATCAAAGCCGATGACCTCTTCGACGAAGTAGCGAGTAGGACTGAACCTGCCTCTCTCTCTGAGAAGCAGAGAGGACTTGGAACCTGTCGCAACACTCACAAGGACCAAAACCCCCGAACCCTAGCCGCAAACCAGCCACCAACGATCCGCAACAATAACCACTTCAAACCGCCTTAGGACGACAACCCACGCTTTAAACCAAAAAACTGCTTCGAATAGAGAGTAGGAAATGGAAGAGCGCCACTCAACAACGAACCTCCGTCAGCGTCCACACCACAACATCGAACCGGTTGACCGCCACGAAGGTCGCAACCCTAAGTCAAGGAGTGAGTTTCGACAAAAGGGAGGGAGGTTGTTCTACTTCTGGGAAATTTGAAGAACAAATGCTCAAATTTTGAAGTTAAAGCATCGAAGATATTACCGAAGAGCAAAAGCCTTCGGTATTTAATTTCACCCATACATTACCGAAGGCCTGAAAGCCGTCGGTAATTAACCTTCGGTAATACGCGTTTTTATTGTAGTGATAGTGGATGAATGAAGTTGAAAATATGAGATGACTATGTTGTTGGGGTTTAGATTTCACCAAGTTTACTCTCATGTATATACGAATTCTACTTCTTCATAAATGTCAATGTCACTCTCTAAAATACATAAAACCCGATTCCTCGGCGAAGAAAGCCTATCCTTAACTATTAATTCATACAATTCCTAGCATTCCTAATAATTAATTCTGAAGAATAGAAGCTTAAGACAACCAGAACTCATACCCCCACTCCTGAGCAATACATCTTCTAGGAATAATTCTCCGGATCATGAATTGTAAGATACCTTCCGGTAATCATGCAAATCACATACATCATGCTACTGAATGAGTTAAACAGTGCAAGCATTATGTAAAGAAGAATTATTCTAAAAATTAATGAAAGAAGCATAAATAATTAAGAATCAATTCAAAATATATGAGAGTTCAAGAGGTTATATCCTTTCCCCAATGTTGATGGATTGGCAAGTGTACCAAATCGCACAAGTGATATAAAATGGTAAGACCAAGTATCGTATCCCTGAAGACTCTCGGCACTAGACAATTGTGTGATAACTCAATTAATTAAGACTTAAATAAAACGAGATTGTTGGTTTCAAATGCAAAGACATAAAATTAAATATGAATGCAAAAACACCGTTCAGTCACAAGTCTTAAATAATCAACAAGTCTTAAAACATAATTAGGGTTTGATTTCACCAAGTTTACTCTCATGTATATAAGAATTCTTCTATTTACATTAATGTTAACGTCACTTACTAAATTACTTAGAACCCGATCCCTCGGCGCAATAAGCCTTCCTGAATTCCTAGTTTGTGCAATTCCTAGTGTTCCTAGAAAATTAAGTCTGAAGATCAAGAGCTTAAGACGACCAAGTACTCATACCCTCATCCTTGAGAAATATTACCCTTGGGAGAATTCAACAAGAACCTGAATTGTAAGGAACCTCCCGGCACTCATGCAATTCATAAATCATGCTACTAAATGAGTTAAATAGAGCAAGCATTGAAAAAGATGGATTCCCTAACAATTAATGAAAAAGCATATAAATTAAGAATCAATTTTAATGCATAAGAGTTCACAAGGTTACATCATTCCCCAACAAAAACTAGAGTTTAGTTCCCCATAGACATGGAGAAACTAGATGAATAATGGAAAAGCATGAGATAGTAAAACCCTAAAAGTAGAAGAGGAAGCTCTCGCCTTCAGATCCGACTTCAAAGAGTAGAAGAGTTTGTTGTTGTGTTGCTCTAGCCAGAGATGCAAAACCTAGAGCTAGGTCCTTTAAATAAAGTCAGAAAAGAGTAGAAACAGGGCCTAGTCCAGAAGAGTCGAAATAGAGCAAAACTTGGGCCTAATCCACGAAGCACGACGCTCGGGCTCCCCATTTAGGGCGACTAGGCGGAGGAGGTAGATTTCTAGCGCTCAAGCCTCCAAACAGGGCGCCCAAGCCTCGCAGACTACATTCTAGTTGACTTTTCTGCACTCTGGTTTACTTGTCTGCACTCTGGTTGAGTTTTCTGCACTCTAGTTGACTTTTCTGCATTGTAACTATTTGGTACTTTAACTCTTCCTTCAAATCATTGCAATAGCCTACAAAATCAAGGGAATTTAGTGCAAAATCATCAAGTATAACCTCAACTCTCTTATTCACAAAACGAAAGAAAAAACATGAGTTAAAGCAAGTTTCTAAGTCAAAAATGGTGCATTTAGTATCAAAGTTACATCACAGATAACGGTGTTTTAAACCGTTATCAGTCAACATATTTAAAAATATGATTGTTGAGATAGATATGCCAAACAATGAAATAACTTTCAAATCTTTAACAGACTTAATTGAATTCATGATCCATGTAATCAATTAGGCTTTAACAACTAGCATATTTTTGAAACTTTTCTTCTCAAAATCCAACACAGCACACTTGAAAATATTTGTGCAAACATACGAGTTTTAATCGATTTAACCACTAACATAATCGATTCAAAACTTGTTGTTTTGCCACAGTTTAAAAGTTAAGTTGTCTGATGACTTTAATTGATTAACACACCATTGCAATCGATTAAGTCATACAGATATGCTTGGTGCATGTGATATTTCAATTTCCAAAGCTCATATTGTGCATACAGAGATATAATCACATTTTAAACACAGTAGTATGCAATAATCAACACAATGTATCCACAACTATGCTTGTACAAATCTCATAGTAAGCATAAGCATATATAACACACATAACACAATATATACATGATAACGATCGAAAATACCGTTATCTCTAATTCAATTTTGACATTAAATCAACCCTTTTTGACATAGAAGCTTACTTGAACTCGTGTTTTTAGTCTAGTTTACTGAATAAGTGAGTAAAGGGTATACTTTATGATTTTATCACTAAATTCACTTTATTTTGTAGCCAATAATGTGCTTGGAAGAATCTCCAACAATGTATAGAGCTGAATAAGCCATAAAAGCAAGCAAAACAGCAAAAAAAGTGAGTTTTGTAATGCTACCGCTAGGGCGGGGCGCTCAATTTTGGCCGCATGAGCGCCAGCTTTGTACCTTGGGCGCCTGGGCGCCCTAGTAAGGGCACTACGCGCCAATTTTTTCTCGCACAACGCCTGGGCACTGTTAACACTCGACATGTCTACTGAATCGTATGAAGTAATAATAAAATGGTAAGACCAAGTATCGTTTCCCAAAGGACTCATGGCCTAAATAGTTATGTGATTTGTTGATTAAATTGGACTTGTAAACGAAATCTTGTAGGTTTAGATGCAAATACTGAAAGAAGCAAAAGTGATTGATGTAAAATATGGAATGATGATGTTTTTGGGGTTTCCGATTCATCCTATCCACTGTCATGTATTCAAGAATTCATCTTTCTTCATTAATGTTAATGCCACTTTCTAATTTACCTTAAACCCGATGTATCGGTGAAGAAAGCCTACTCCTAATCACTAGTTTACAATGTCTTGTCTCCCTAGCAATTATTCATGCATTACATTCACACAGAAGCTTAAAGGCAAACAATCCTCCTATCCCTATGTCTTGGTAGTATTGCTCTTGGGAGAATTTCCTCAGGTCTAGACGTATCTATATGTGTCCATATAAATAACATCAATGATCATGCAATTGAATGAGTGAAACAAAGCATGCATAAAGTATAGAAGACAAACCCTAACAATTAATGAAGTAAAGCATATAAAATCAAGAATCAATTCAATACATGAGAGTTTCAAAGGATTACATCGGTTCCCCAACAACAAAGGAGGTTTAGTTCACCATAAACATGGTGAAACTAGATGAAAAACATTGAAAGAATGAAAGATAGAACCCTAGAATTTGAAGAAAGGAGCTTCCGCATCAAAAATCCTCCTCCAAGGGCTGAAGAAAGTGTGATTTCGCCTCTTTCTGTTCAAAGATACTAACCCTAGGTCGACTAAACCCTTATATAGTTTATTAAAAATTACAGAAAATAGGCTCAAGTCCAATTAAATGGTGTTGAGCGGCACTTTTGCCGCTCAACGTTAAGTGCGGCTCTTCAGAATGACGCTCAGCTACAGTTTTATCCCTCAACAGTGATTGTGGTGCTTCAGAACGCCGCTCAGTGGTAAAAGTTGCGTTGAGCGGTGAATGCGACTCTTCTTTTGTGCACTTTTACTTCCTTTACTAAATCCAGCTACTTACTACTTCAAATTCTTTCATCTAATTCATCTTAATTCCTGCCAAAACAAGGAAAACCAAGCATAAAACCCGTCCAACTCACTTATTTCCAAAACTTAAGTAAAAACATGATTCCAAGCTAGTTTCTAAGTCATAAAGGTTGTTTTTAATATCGAAATTAAGTATAAAAATAACATTTTTTCAACCGTTATCAGTTGCCCCACTTAGGGCGCTGAGCGCCAACGTGTTGCACTTGGACTCGTTTTCTGTTACTTTTTTTATCTATTTAAGCACTTGGACGTCCTAGGGATTGTATCTCTTGATGTCTTGAGCACATAAACACATTTTTTGCTCCTTGGAGGCAGATTTAGGGATGTGAGAGCTCTCCTCCTCAGTTTCTAGGGTTTTTCTATCTCTTTCATTCCATTATTCATCTAGTTTCTTCATAATGATGGAGAACTAATCTTATTTGTTGTTGGGGAAGATGTAACCTCTAAACTCTCATGTATTTGAATTTGTTTTGAATTATTATATGCTTCTTTCATTAATTGTTAGGGATTTTCTCCTTTGCTAAATTCTTATATTTTATGATTTGTCTAAGTATCGGGAGATGTCTTACGAATCATGATCTGGGAAATTTCTCCCAAGAGCAACATTGCCCAGAGATGGGGATAGGAGGATTGGTCGTCTTATGTGTTAGCAAAAATCAAAGATGAAGTTTTGATGATGAACAGATTTGCACAAGTCAAGATCCATAAAGACAAATTGAAGATCTTTGTATTTTATAAAGCTTTTATAATAATCAAAGTTGATGTAATAGTGCTCAAATATGTATTAGGGTTGATTCTTGTAATTTATAGTTGATTTATTTACTGTTGAGAATCATCCACAAGCTGTTTTAATCGATTAAACCCAGTTTTAATCGATTAAAACGAGGCTGGCACTGAAAACCCAATTGCCCCTGTAATAATCGATTAAAGCTAATAATAATCGATTAGTTAATCGATTATTCCTGAGAATAATCGATTAACGCTAGCCGTTGGGGGTTTCAGATTTGAAAAACTAGCCGTTGTACTCATTTTAATCGATTAATAATTGTGTTAATCGATTAAATGCGTTAGATGGCCCGTTTTCGAAGAATGGAAGGGTATTAGGCTGAGTCTATAAGATGGCTCACTCTTAATCTCAAAAACAACTCTTCCCTTGTGAAAAACATCTCTGAACTCTTTGAGAACTCTGTGAGATTGTTGAAGCTAAGGAAACTCTTGTCGGCAAAGTCCTGAAGTGCTACTACGGTGACAGAGGAATAACTTGTTCATCCTTGGTATATCCGAGGAAGTGCCTGGAAGAGAATCATCCTTCGTGAAGCATTCGAAGGAGGTGGTCATCCTTTGTGAAGATTCAAAGGAAGTGTAAGTTCGTCTCTTGTGGTTTCAAGAGAGGTGGTATTTCTAAACTTACAAATTGTTTTTCTTTGTGATTAATATTTGTAATTGTTTTGTGTTAGTGAAAAAGGTTTATCTTGTTTGAGATAAGCGACTGGACGTAGGATCCGAGTGATCTGAACCAGGATAAAATCACCTGTGTAATTTTCTCTTTCCCTTACTCTGTCATTTATATTTAATTATCTGCCCAGTAAGAAAAATTAAGAGAAAAATAATAAAAGGCACAATAAAAGTATATAACCAATTCACCCCCCTCCCCTCTTGGTTTGTTCCACGCTAATAATTCCGTTGCAGCGATTCTAACAATTGGTATCAAATCTTGCTTTGATAGTCATTCAAATGGCAGGATCACATCAAACCTTTGCAGAGGGTGCATCAATCAATAGACCCTCACTATTCACAGGTGAGAACTATGCATTCTGGAAGGTAAGAATGCAAATATTTATTGAATCTATTGATTGTGAAATTTGGGATGTTATTGCGTCTGGCTCTTCTGTTCCTACTAACAATACACAGGAACCAAAGCCCCGTGGTCAATGGACCACTGAAGAAAAGAAAAGATTTCAGAATGACGTAAAAGCCCGGAATATCATTGCATCAGCATTGACTGTTGATGAGTTCTACAGGGTCTCTGTCTGCAAAACTGCTCAAGAAATGTGGGACGTACTCAGAGTGACGCATGAAGGAACAGATGATGTAAAGAGGGCAAGGAAGAACTCCTTAATCCAAGAGTATGAAATGTTCCGGATGAAGCAAGGAGAAACAATTTCAGACGTTCAAAAACGCTTCACCAACATTGTCAATCATCTCATTGGACTGGGTAAGTCATTTGATACCGATGAACTTAACATTAAAATCTTGAAATCTTTAGACAGGTCGTGGCAACCAAAGGTGACTGCAATCTCGGAGTCACAAAACCTCAACACCATGACTATGGCGGCACTCTTTGGAAAGTTGAGGGAACATGAACTAGATCTTGGAAGACTTGATGAAGAAGAAGCAAACGCCAAAAACAACAAGAAGAGTTTGGCATTAAAGTCGGAGGTTGAAAGAAGCAAAGGTAAATCGGAAGATGAAGACTCGGACGAAGAGCAAAATTTAAGTCTTGTGATCAAAAGATTAAACAGGTTCATGAAGTCTAAGGGTAAAGGAAGATTTAGATACGAAAAGAAAGATAATCAAGTATCTTCCTCAAATTACCGATGCTACGGCTGTGGAGAAAAGGGGCATCTAAAAGCAGACTGCCCAAATCAAAAGAAGGGTGAAGACAAAAAGGAGAAAAGATTTTTCAAGAAAAAGAAGGCCTACTGATGGAATCGTACTTGATGTAGTCCTCCTTTTGTATTTTTATCTTTTATAGTTTAGCTCTTAAGGAGCATGGGTTACTATAAATACCCAGCTCTGCTATTGTATTGTTACTTTGGAGATTAATGAGAATTGAATTTTCTGAATCAGAAACTATTCTCTCTTGAAAGTCATAGGCTAGAGAGTCCAAAGACTCCCTCTAGCCACCTTCCAAGCACCTCTCTCACTTCCATTTTTCAAATTCTACGGTGTTTCTCTCTCCTCCACGACGCCTTTATTCACCAATCCGCTTCCTGTGCGTGGAGTGTTCCTTCAACCACGCGTAACGCTTCACCACGTCTTCATCATTTCACGACACATCTTCATTCTCCACATTCTCTCTCTCGCGAGAGCATTTCTCCATCTCGCAAGCCACATCTTCAGATTTTCATCACCTCTGTAAGTTTCATCCTCTCATATGTTCTCACTTCTTCTTCATCACAGAACCACATCTTCGTTCTTCTTTTTTCAATCTCCAACCACACATTAGGGTTTCTTCCTTCTCAGACCATTTCTCTCCATTTAGCCGATTGAAACCCTTTTTACCATTTGTTCTTTGATTTCTACCGATTAAACCTCCATTTGCACCGTTTAAACGCTTTTGAATCGATCAATCTTGCGTTTGAACCGTTTAATCGGTTCATTTTGAGCTTTTCCCCTTTTCTAGGGTTTTCTTCGTGTCTCTAAGGTTATCTACCGATTAAACCTTAGATCTTAGGGTTTTCTTGAGTCTGTTCATAGTTTAGTAGTTTTCCTTCGATTCAGCTCCCGATTTAGAGCTTCGTCTACTTTCCGCTACGTTCATCTCTTGAGGAAGCTTCGAAGGAGCTCGCGACACGCTCATTCGGCCTCTCCTCGGGCGTTCGTCCATCAAGTGGTATCAGAGCTCAGGTTCGAGCACGCTTCAGAGGTAAGTTGTCTCGCGTTCTCTGTTTTCGCTTGAGTCCGAGTTGAGTTGTTTCGATTCGGTCTTGGCCGATTCATATTTTGTTCATTTGATTCGCATTCTGTTTCATGTCATCGTCTGATAGTTTCATCTCTTTTTGATTTTTTGCGTTTTGTTTCGTTCAATTTCTGATTTGTTCATCATTTTCTATTACTGTCTTGTGATCTGGTTTGTGTCTTCATTGAATCAATTCCAGGTGTTTTCTGGTTTGATGTTGAACTCATTTTCTGATTTTGTGCTTGTCTGTGCCTTGAGTCAATGTTTTTTTTATCATTTTATTCGGTGAATCCAATTTGTTTGAGTCTTTTAATTTGAAAATCACATTTCTGTCATGTTCTAGTCTTGTGCTTTGTTTTAATTGTCAATTTAATTCGAGTTTAACTAGCTGATGCTTGTGTTTTGTGATTCATTTGTGTTGTTTGCACTGAGTAAGTTCTGTTCACCTTAAATAAGCTATGATATTTGGATAAATGAGCTTGGTGACATATTTCAGTGGTGGAGATAATGAATCTCATGTTCTTGAATCTGTTTAATGATAGCTTTGCTTGGTTTCTGCCTAATCAGTAACAAGTGCATACCAAGTGAGCAATGAAAGGCTCAGCCTAGCTCAGTTGCACATTGATTAATTAGCAGATTTGTTATTTGGCCAGCTACACCGAACTGGTTTTTCTTTGCAGAGTCTGTGAGTCATTCATACTTGGTTTTAAATTCTTTGCCAAGTTCTGATTCAAATTTTCCCAGTATTGACTTTGTTTCATTGGCATCTATTGAGGTATATGAATCTGCATAATTGCATTAAAACTGTTTACAACAATGATTGAACTTAGTTTGAACTTCTGAGTTTGTGATCCATAATGTGCATTCACTGTTTTCACTTTGCTATCAATTCTGCAATTGAGAATACATTTTGGTCACTCAAGGAAGCCTAAACTAGTAGTATTTGAAACTATAATTGTGGTTGAGAGTGATTAGTCTCTTGTTTTCCTTTGGATATTTTCTTTGCGTTGAACCATGTTCATTTTCCTTTGACAAAAAAATCTGATTAAGTTGAAAACTGATTAAGTGATCTGTTGTGAACTGTGACTGAAAATAGCAAGTTCTAAAGTGTTATCCAACTCAGATTTGGCTATCAAATTGTGAAAAAAAAAAAGCAAGGAGAACTGGTGCAATTAACAATAGTGTTCACTGTTTCAGTAAACTATCTCTGCCAAAAATCAGATATAACTTTCTTCAATCATAACTGGTTCAACTTAAGTCCTTTTTATTGTTTTTAAAATCTGTTCTAGTTCTATTCCTTAGGTTCTATTTGTTGTGCTTACTGTGATCAAAAGCTTTGTTTCTTGCTTGTCATTGTTGAATGTTCTAGTTTTGTCTCAATGCATGTGCATTCTATTCTGCTGTTCTTAATTTGAGCTTTAATTGTTTTTTTTCATCTAATCTAGAGTCTGTCTACAGTGGTTATTGTATTGTGCTGTCAATTCCTTTGCTTTAGTGGCTGTCCTGTTCTGTTCTACCTGTCTGTCCATTACTTTGATCTTTGCCTAGCCATTTCTTTATTACTTGAGAAG
Organism: Vigna umbellata; assembly: GCF_029865625.1. Lineage (NCBI taxonomy): Eukaryota > Viridiplantae > Streptophyta > Magnoliopsida > Fabales > Fabaceae > Vigna > Vigna umbellata. The sequence goes on along the minus strand of NC_142168.1, from coordinate 51,985,101 downwards.
CTTTTTCACTCTGGATTTCTGGAAATTGAAAGAAGGTTTGTGTGCTTGGTAGCATCTTAGGTGGTGGTGGTCTGAAAGACTTTCCAGCTTTGTACTGCCAAGGGAGAATCTCCCTTCCAATTCTTTCCATTTTGAGTGCTTTAAGCTTTAAGAGAGACTGATTTTTGTGAGCTTTGTGTGGCTGCATCTAAGAGCCAAATTTCTTGTTAAGAGTGTGTTTTTGTTTAAGTGCTGAAATACGTTTTGAACTTGAAATGTGCTGACCATTTAGTTGTGCAGTTTTTGTTCTGATTAACATTTACAGGGAGTAAAGTTGTTCAAAAGCAGTTTGTAAGTGTGGGAAGTCTAACACAAGAGTACCTCAAGTGGAGCAAAAGGAGCTTTGCTACCTGCATAAACTACACCAAGCTGAATAGGGAGTCTCTTTATTCTATTGTGCAGTTTCGTGTTAGATTTGTGCATGACTAAAAATAGTAAACCATATTTGCTTGAATATTCTGTTTGGATATCATATGGTTTCATTTTTTTCCTTAACATGCGCAAACTGTTTCTTTATGTTAATTCAGACTAATAAATTGGGTTTGCTTAGCTATTTCTGAGTTTCATTTGACATTGCTTTGCATTGTGTAGTCTGCTGAACTAGTTGTGAATTTTCCGTGTAGTTTGGGAAAAGCCAAACTGATTGTACTGTAGCAGATTGTAAAGTGTGTGCTGAATCCGTGAGACAAGTAGCATTTACATCTTGCTATGCAGTTTTGACTAAAGGGCCATTCTTCTACCTTATTGTGTGGCTTTTGTGCCCTAGAGGGTCAAATCATGCCCAATGCTCTGAGACTGATCTCATCATTATGTATGGAATACTTCAGAGCATTCCACTCAATTGGCCTCACCTGATTCAGACAATAATGTTCAAAGCCAAAAGGTTAGATGCTGCACCTCTTCCATATCCTCTTCCTGTTTCCCAAATTTGTGAGTACAAAGGAGTAGATGTCACAAATGAACATCATGAGACTGTCCTTTCGGGTCATAAGATTGGAGATAACTCCCTGAGGCAAATGGGTTTTATCAAACAAGGACTCTCCTACATCCACCCTAAGGATGTCATTGGTGGGCAAGAAAATGAAGACGAAGCTGCGGATATCCCCATGCCTGACCCCACACATGTTACTGGCCCATCTCATGTGCACGAGGAATATATTCTAGAGAGTCTCTCTAGACAAATGACTGAGATGGCTCGCCTCCAAAATGAGATGATGAACATTCAAAACACTCGCCATGAAGAAATATGTACTCATCTCAAGCATCTAGACACTAAGATTTCAGAATTAGAGCGTCACTTTAATAGTGACGCAAGTGATGAGTTCTAGATCCTCTTTGTTTGTTTTGTTGTTTATCTTTATAATTATGCATTTTTTTAAATTCAATAAAAAGTTGTTCCTTTCTTTTTCTTCTATGCATAATTTCTTTTTATTAAGGGGGAGCACATGTTTTTTTCTTATGATCAAAAAGAGGGAGAAGATAGTTTAAACTCTTTATTTCTTTATTTTTCTATTAATCTCTCCTTTCGTAAGTTGTGGTTGTTTCAGATTATTAAAAAGCTTTAAACTCAGAAGAATTTTTGATCATCATAAAAAAGGGAGAGAATGTTAGCAAAAATCAAAGATGAAGTTTTGATGATGAACAGATTTGCACAAGTCAAGATCCATAAAGACAAATTGAAGATCTTTGTATTTTATAAAGCTTTTATAATAATCAAAGTTGATGTAATAGTGCTCAAATATGTTTTAGGGTTGATTCTTGTAATTTATAGTTGATTTATTTACTGTTGAGAATCATCCACAAGTTTTTTTAATCGATTAAACCCAGTTTTAATCGATTAAAACGAGGCTGGCACTGAAAACCCAATTGCCCCTGTAATAATCGATTAAAGCTAATAATAATCGATTAGTTAATCGATTATGCCTGAGAATAATCGATTAATACTAGCCGTTGGGGGTTTCAGATTTGAAAAACTAGCCGTTGTACTCATTTTAATCGATTAATACTTGTGTTAATCGATTAAATACGTTAGATGGCCCGTTTTCGAAGAATGGAAGGGTATTAGGCTGAGTCTATAAGGTGGCTCACTCTTAATCTCAAAAACAACTCTTCCCTTGTGAAAAACATCTTTGAACTCTTTGAGAACTCTGTGAGATTGTTGAAGCTAAGGAAACTCTTGTCTGCAAAGTCCTAAAGTGCTACTACGGTGACAGAGGAATAGCTTGTTCATCCTTGGTGTATCCGAGGAAGTGCCTGGAAGAGAATCATCCTTTGTGAAGCATTCGAAGGAGGTGGTCATCCTTTGTGAAGATTTAAAGGAAGTGTAAGTTTGTCTCTTGTGGTTTCAAGAGAGGTGGTATTTCTAAACTCTTACAAATTGTTTTTCTTTGTGATTAATATTTGTAACTGTTTTGTGTTAGTGAAAAAGGTTTATCTTGTTTGAGATAAGCGACTGGACGTAGGATCCGAGTGATCTGAACCAGGATAAAATCACCTGTGCAATTTTTCTCTTTCCCTTACTCTGTCATTTATATTTAATTATCTGCCCACTAAGAAAAATTAAGAGAAAAATAATAAAAGGTACAATAAAAGTATATAACCAATTCACCCCCCCCCCCTCTTGGTTTGTTCCACGCTAATAATTCTGTTGCAGCGATTCTAACATTAAGCTCCTAATCGTAATGCATAATTAATTATTAGGGATGCAAGGGATTGTGGTCTAGTAATTAAGGATATGCTTTCTTCAACGAGGGATCGCATTTTAAGTAATTTAGAGAGTGACGTTAACAATTGAATGAAGAAGATGAATTAATATATGCATGAGAGTAAGGACAGTGAAATCTAAACCCCAACAACATTATCATCTCATATTGTCAACTTCATCCATTCATTCTAGTGTTTAGCCTCAATTGATCAAATTGCATTCATGTTTATTTTTAATTCATTTGCATTCAAAACCCCAAAAATTGTTCTTAAGTCTTAATTGGCAGGATGTTTATAAAATTGTGGAACTTGAGTGAACCTATGAGAGGTTGGGCTCTGGAGTTTATTGTTGAATGTTATTGCTTTGGAACCATAGTTGATTTTGCCGGAGTTTCTCTGTTGAACTATTTTCTTGCTTGTTACAAATGATCAAGGCCATATGTTCTTCTCCCTTGTAAGCTAGTGCTAACATTTTAACCCAAATAAATATTTTTGTTTTATCCTTTGAACCTTGAGTTGGATGTGAAAGAACCTTTGAAATCTTGGCCTTGAGTTGAGTAAAGTATGCATGTATGGTATAAGAGAATGATTCAAGTTTAGGGTTGTTGGGAAATTGAAAAAAAAGAAAAAGAAATAAAAAGAAAAAGAAAAAGAGCATTGAGTAAAGCAAGAGAAGAAAGAAGAAGAAGAGAAGGATGAGCTTAATGAATAAAAGTTGGGATTAAGTTGAGAAGTGGTTTCTCAAGTGAAAAGTAGAAAGAGAGGTTAATGTTAAATTATGAAGTAAATTGTTCACTCTCTTAACTCAAGGAACTTTGTTGTCCAGAAAAACCAGTTTTCTTCTTAGCCAGCCATAATACAAGCCTTAAAAAGTCCTTGTGATGATAACTTGCTTGTGAATGTGTTTGATGTTGTTTAAATGAAAGACAAAGTTGATTTGTGTGACATTGTGATGGTAGATGGTAGAGTGAAAGAGACCCTTCATTGTACACCTTTGAGCTTGAGTGAAACACTTTCTTTGGTGAGGAAAGATTCCATGCACTATAGGATAACATTTTGCTTTGGTTATTGATCACTCTTAAGGCCTTGCATCAGTTGTGTATGCTTTGTGTTGTGAGCACCATAGTTGAAGCTTGATTGGTTAAAACATCATTATATCTTGACTGATCTTGCTATGATGAGCAGACATGAGTAATTACTTGTTTTAGGAGAAAATGCTTTTTGGTGTGCTAGACCATTGTAGTATGACTATGTTGTTTAAGCCCTCTTTTGGGGACAAGCAAAGTTTCAAGTTTGAGGTTGTGAGAATGGTTGATTTTACTGTTATCAGTGATGCAATTTTGATACTAAATCAACTCTCTTTGACTGTGAAGCTTACTTAAACTCTTATTTTTAGTTAAATTTTGTGAATAAGTTAGTCGAGGTTATACCTAATGATTTTGATCACTAATTCCCTCAATTTTGTAGGTTATTGGTATATTTTGGAAGAAGAATAAATTATCAAGGAGTTGGAACCCTGAAAGGACAACAAAAGTACCATAAAAGAAGGCTGTAGAAGGCTCAAGGACGCCTGGTTAACCTTTTCTGGGCCCTGGGCGCTGGTTGCCCCTTTTAGGGGCTTTGAGCGCTGATGGTCGCATAAGGATGCCTGGTTGCCTTCTTCTGGGGCGTTGAGCATTGGAGGCCACACAACCATGCCTAGTTGCCCTCTTCTTGGGTGTTGAGCGCCAATTATCCCGTAGCACGCCTGGTTGCCCACTCAAGGGGTGCTGAGCGCCACTCTTCGCGGAGTCTCGCCTGGTTGCCCCTAGTTGGGGCACTAAGCACCAACAACATTGGCTTATGTGGCACTTCTGATCTATTTGAAGGCCTTTACGAACTATGGTGGATATCTTTTGACGGCTGAAGCACAAAAAGGTTTTCTTCGACCCTTTGGAGGAAGATTGGGCATGTGGGAGCTTTCCTTATTTCCTTCTAGGGTTTCCATCTCATTTACATTCTTCCATTGTAAGCCAACGTTCTCCATGACAATGGAGAGCAAAATTCATTTATTTTTGGGGAAAGATGTAACCTTTGATCTTCATGTAGTTGAACATGTTTTGAATATTTTATGCTTCTTTCATTGGATGCTAGTGATTTTCTCCTATTCTTAATGTTTGTTATGCTTTTGGCCACTCATAGATTGATGAATTGATTTTTTTGTTACTGGGAAATACTTAGGAACCATGATCTGGAGGATTTCATCTAAAGGAAATATTATCTAGGGATAGAAATAGGATGTTTAGTTGTCTTAAGCTTCTTTTCTTAATGCAAAATTGGTTATTAGGGTTTCAAGGGATTGTTGTCTAATAATCAAGGCTAGGCTTTTTACGCCAAGGGATTGGGTTCTAAGTAATTTTGTAAGTGACATTAACATTCCAATGAAGAAGATGAGTTATAATATGCATGAAAGTGAAGTAGGTGAAATCTAACCCCAACAACATCATCATCTCATATCATCTCAATACCTTTCATTCATTCTTGTTTTAGTTTCAAAAGATCAATTTTACACTCAAGTTATTATGTTTACTTTTATTGCATTAAATGTCATTCCATGGAATCGTTCTTTAGCCTTAACTAGTTAATTTATTATACGATTGTTTAGTGTCACGAGTCTCTTCGGAAACGATACTTGGTCTTACCATTTTATATTACTTGATACGATTTGGTACACTTGCCAATTAGTTAACAAAACTCCCACATATCTTCCACTCTTTCAACTCTTCCATAGACTTGGGCAGCTTTTCAGCACAAACTATCAACAAACAGTCTTGGCTTTAAAGCCATCACGATGTGTTGTAAGGCAAAGTCAGGATGCAAATCCTTAATTTGCCATACGGTCTGGTTGTAACACGAAATGAAGGCCTAAAGCGATTCATCATTGTTCTACTTCAGATTCATTAGAGATAGGGTTGTCAGGTCTTGGACTCGACTCGATGCAAACTGTTGACCGAAGACTTCTTCTTGAAGTTCTCCAAAAATATGGGCAGTAAAAGATGGAACCACGCCAACACTTCTCCTTGAAGTGGTAGGGAGAAAGCTTTGTACTAGATTACATCGTTAGCGGTGTGGAAAGCCATGCGGCTGATGTACATTGTCGGAACAATCGGTACCATTATAGAGTCGCGCAGCGGAATAAAATATTCGGAAAGCGTGTTACGGTCACAAATCAAGTTTTGATGGTCCGTTTTAGAAAAACAATTTTCTTAGAGAAAATTTATCAAACAATTAATGTGCATAAAACAATAAAGAGAGTAGGGAGTAGAAAAAATTGATACACTAGATTTTTGTCCTGGTTCGATTCAAAAGAATCTACGTCCAGTTGTTAATCACTATAAAAACTTATTAACGTTTTCACTAAAATCAGTTTCACAAATTACAATAAGAGTTAATAGAAAACAGAGAGATAAAACCTTCCTTCGACGAACAAACCGGAAGATGACCACCTTGCCAACTCGAAGAGAACCGCTCCGACTATCGACACACGAAACGCGAGCTTCTCCTATTCACAGACCAGGCAAAGCACTTGAACTAGCTTTTTAGAACTTCCTCAGACACACTGTATTCTCAAAAAGCTCAGAGTTTTCTTCTTAGAGTTTTGGAAGAACCTTATATAGCCAACAATTCTGAATTCGTAGAGATGAATTATAACTGCCATAGAATTATAGCTTCTAATAATCGATTAAATGCGTAACAATTCTGGAAGTACAAGTTTTTCTAAGTATTACATGTTTAAAGCCTTTCCTAATACATTTATAATCTACAAAGTGCTTTTAAAACAATTAGAACAGTCTATCTTCTTGCAACATCATCAAAATCATTTATCTTCAAATTTACCAATGCTCCTCATTGGTAACAATCTCCCCCTTTTTGATGATGATCAAAAATCACTTTTTAAAAGCAACTTTGGGTTATCTGCAAAAGATACAAACTGATAGACAACAATAAGAGTTAGTAGTAACTACATACATATTTCTCTCCCTTTTTGATCATAAGCAAAAAGAGTTATAATGCTCCCCCTTAATATGAGCTCCCCCTCAATTAAACAATGTATGTACTAAAACAATAGATCATATTATTCATGAAAACATTAAAGATTACAAGGGCACATAAAGCAAGACATGAACATGATAAAACATCCTAGGAATTCAAAACAAAAATTTCTCCCCCTAAATGTAATATTTCCCTTAAACTTAAAAACAGATTCTGAAAAATATTGTAAGATCTATTCAGTCCAATGCAATGCAGAAATACTTACAAGCTAGTTGAAATTAGTATTTGCAATTCCAAACTAGTTTCAATAATTCTAGGTAGATCAAATTCAACTTTTATCAGACTTAATTAATTCATTGAATTCAACAGTCAGTTTCCAAACGAATTAGAAATTAATGATTCTACAAATAATTTATGAGCTAGAATGAATGCAATAGTAGCTTAAATGAATGTGATCACAGCTACTCCAGGTTCAACAAGAAAGCATTTCAGCTAGCACAATCAGTTCAAAAACTAATTTTGACAGCACAAACTTCAACTTCCCAAACACCAACTGATTCATGCACTCTCATATCCCAATTTGTTCAACTTCACAAATTTAGCTATGCATATCAAAACAACATATGCAAAAATTCAATCACAAGAGCTGATTCAGGTTTTATCTTTCAACATTTTTAAACAAAATAATTTACATCAAAATTATGCAAATTTGATCTGTTCATTTACTGCATCCAAGCTCTCAATGTATATTATCATAACTCATTCATTATGCATTTGAACTTAAAAACAAGTCTCCATAGAATCTTTGAAATAGAAATGACAATTTAAATTTCACATGTCTTAATCATCCAAAATTGCTAATGAAAATCTGTCAGCCAACTCATTTAAATGACTTTTTCATAGTTTTTTATGCTTGACAGAGATTACACCAAAGGTAACTTCAACGTACTCATGAAATTGAAAACTAAGTCAGTTAAACACAAATTCAATAGATAATTATCAACAAAGCACTGAAATAACAATGCACATGGCTTTACATGACATGAATGAAATTCAACACATGAATATCTTAAATAGATGAATTTCACTTGATCAAAATGTGTAAACAGACAAGAACACAACACAGGATGAATGAAATAGTGATGAACATATCATTTGCCTAACCAGAAATGAATATAACAATAATTAAATAATGAAAGATCAAGTAAAAACAAGATGCAACATCACAGTTTAAACAACACTTAGCTCAAATACTTGGTGCTTGAACGAAGGCTTTTGGATACCACTTGATGGAGTTACATCCTGGCTTGTAGCATCAATTCAAACAGCAGAATACCATAAAGCTCTCGTATCCTTTTGAAAAATTAACCTGCAAAGTAAAACCAGTATAGTTTTTGTACCCATAATCTCATTTGGGTCCTTTGAGGTTAGAGACATATTACTTTATAACAGGAATCCAAGCATATTTCCCATTTGGAACATCAAAATGTTTAATTCTACATTGGTTTGAAGTATGTCCCTTTTTCATGCAATAAAAACAACAAACATCATGCACCTTATTTTTCACAAAAGTCCCTTTCTCAACCCAAACTCTATTAGTTCTCTTAAATTTAGACTTTTTATGATGATGCATGTTTATATTTCTAACATTGCTCTTTCTAAAAACATTTTGAACATGTGAGATAGGCTTGATTCCTTTAGAAAGTAAATTTTCCAGTATGTCAATGTCAAACATGTGACTTTTACAAGATAAACACTCAATAGGTTGTACAATAACATCAGATTCAGATAATTTAGTTTCTAGACTACTAACTTTGTTTCTCAAAACAACTTCGTCATCTAGTACTTTTTCATACTTCAATTTCAATTCTTTAAATTCCTTTTTCATATTTTTATGAGCAGCATTCAATGTTTCAGATTCATCAAGTAATTCAAGAAACGCCTTTTGTAAATCAAATTCATTATCAACCCAAGCAATGTGGACCTTCTTCTTTTTGTGAATTTTCTTGATAATTGGACAAATAGCTTTTATATGGCCTCTTTCACTACATCCATTGATGGAAGACCATCTAAGACGCACATTGGACCTCTTACTAGAGCCATGGCAAAGAGGATTCAAGAGGAAGAAGGATCACCTACCATTTTGCTTTTATGGAAGGTAATTTACATTGATTCTTTTTCCCATAATTAAAAGCACATTTTTCCTTGCTTTGTAGGATTAATAAAAAGCAGCTGCCAATATAAAGACTTGGGGGAAAAGCTTGCTGCCCAAACTATCAAACAAAGGTGTTTTACATGTGTGCTGCTGACCAAAACCATCAAAACAGAATTTGGCGCTTTCCATTTTCAAACTTGCTGCCCAAGAATTCACATGAGCTGTGTGAGCTGCTGCCCAAACCAAAATTGACACCATTCATTTCAGTTTAATTGTTATTTCATTTTGAATGTCATTTCAGATGTGAGGCTCTTATTTCCCTATAAATAAGAGACCTCTTTCACCATGTAAAGAACTTTTGAGCGTAGTAAATTGCTGCTGAAATTAACTTCCAGCCCTAATGCTCTTGAGTCATTTATTCTCTCTACTTTCTCTTCCCTTTCCTCTAGCTTCCTTCCATTGTAGGAAGGCCTTCTAAGTTGTGAGGTTCCCACACATACTCATTCCACTCAAACACACCAACCATCAATCAATCTCACTCAATTTCCACTGCATTCACACTGCTGATTTCAATCCGCTGCACCAATATTGTTCTCGGTTTTTGAAGCTTTGTCTGCAAGGTCCAGGTCATTCTAAGCATGTCTAAGCTTCCATCAAGTGGTATCAGAGCCTTGGTTGTCCACGCAAACCAAAGCTAAGTTCCTCTTCCATTTTCTCCTTCCAATGGTGATCTAATTTCTGTTTCAGTTTTCCAAATCAGTGTGTTCTGTTTTGTTTCCAGAGGTGTTGTTTTTCATTTCTGTTTTGCTATGTATTACTTTTCCAGTAGTTCAATTTGAGTTTCCTTTGTGTGTTGATGTTGTCCTTTCATTTTAATCGGTGAAACTTCATTTTTTGAGTCAATTTCAGCCTTATAATTCAAAATTCCGTGCTGTTATAGTCTTGTGCAATTGTTGTAGTATTTTTTTTCTATTTTGTTTAGTTTCCTGATTCTGTTGGAGTATATTGTGTTAATTGATTTGCAAGTGCTAAACAAGCTGTATATATACCAAATAAGGCAATGAGGACTTGATCTAGCCCGGGTTATACAAGTTGAAGCATTAAAAGTGTAAATCAGATTTGAATTTGGTGTGAATTTTGTTGCAAAAATTAAATCTGGTGCAACACTGTTGAGAGGGTCGCACCTCCCACAAAAGTTGTGCATAAAAGAATGCAGTATAGACTAGGCAGTGACTCCTAGGTCGTCTCTCAAGGACCAATTTGTGGTTCGAATCTCAGATCACACACGTAGTGGGGGGTTTGATGGTTTGGTTGCGAATAAATAAAAAAAAGCGTTTTAAATAAAATTCAAAATAGTAAAACTAGATTAAGACAGTAAAAACGAAATTGACACATTAAAATGAAATTACAGCAACTTGAAATAGTAAAATCAATCCGAAACATCTAAAATACAGAAAATCAGTTCAAAATATGATATAAAATATTTTAAAGCAAAGGAAATGAAAGAAAATAAAACTTATGACCCATTCATCTACCAAAAGAAATTAAACATTGCAAATGCTTATAAAGAACTACCTCCTTAGCCGTGACACATCCATGTATTCAATCCAAAGAAAATTAAAATAATTTACATGCTTTTCTTGGTTACTCCTTACGTGAATGGTGCACTTCCAACATCTTATTTTATTTTAATCACCACATGCTCCACTTATTTCCCAAAAGCATTTGAAATGAAAGCTATCACCGTGTTCAACTATACCACTAAAGAAAGTCACCATCCTAAGTAATTAAAACCCTTCATATGTGACAACACACCACTTTCTCCTTACTAAACCGTGACACCACATCTCCAACGTTGGACATGGCTCTCTTCTCCACTACACCGAGAGCTCTTTCTCAAATTTGACAATTTTTTGGGTTCATTTCTTTTAAGTGATAGCATCTTTCTCTAGCATCTAAGGAATTAAAAGAAGTAAAACCTTGCTTCTGTAATTGAAAGAAACCGAAACCGAGAACTCCCTCATCAAATAAACACTTTCTTTTTGAGTTATTTTCTTTTACTGATTAGGTGATGGAAATCTATTTGCTACTCTACTGCTAAAGCAAAATAAATGAACTTGTTCTTTGGTTCAACACAAAGCCGAGAATCACCTTCCCAAAGGTTACAAAATGCAAGAAGAGATTTTATAAAGGAGCAGGAAGCTAAATGAAATATGCAATCAGGATTCAAGAAAAGGAATAAACATCAACCAATTCATTCATCACGAAAAACACATTACAGTTCTCTTGAAATAAAAACATTCAAAGTGAAAGAACAAACAAGTAGTGCCTGGCTTGCTCCTGGCCGAATGCTTCTCCTTCCAGTCTCCACACCAGTTTGCTTTCTCCTTCTTCAATCCATGCTGGGTGTACTCCTCCGTAACTTCTCTATGTGTAGAATCATGGAAGTGGAATAATACCAAGAGCTCCCCCCCCCTTAAACTAATAAATAAACCTCTTTTTAAGTGGCGGCTGGAGCCCTCCAAGTGTGCACAATTCCCAGACCTCAGGGCTTCTTCACGTAGGCTCTCCCTTTAGCTTGGTGGACCGTGAGTTGCTGCTGCACCTCCTTTCTGCCAGCGTGCAACCCCCTTTTTTTTTCTTTGGGCCGTGGCAACTTCCCATTTGCTGGACCGTGAATGATTTCTTTCTTCCAGCACCACGTCTTCACTTCTTTGCTGGACCTTTCCGTGTGCCTCCAATGCTTGCTTCCATGGGCCCATGTTGTTGCCGTGTGCTCACCAAAATGTGCTTGGAATGTGAAGCCCATCATGTGTATGTGTTGCACGTTCCAGCCAAGAAAAACTGTGGTGGCTCCCACTTTTATTCCAATTGTTTTGCCAAAATAAGTTGTCATGGCCGTGCAACACCTTGCATTTTGCTTGTTGTGTTGGACAGAGATGCCCTGGACGTGTGGATTGCACCCCTTTTCTCTCAAGCATACACCACTCCCATGTGCATAAAGAAAAATGAAATCCACACCTCTCTCTTTTTAGTTTAAACAAAATTTATGTCACATCTTCTTTTGACCTCCAAAATGTCCCAAATATTATCCAACAATTTCCCTACAATTAATAATGCAAATAATTAGCTCAAATAATTCAAATTAATTAAAATAAGAATTTTTGGTCAAATTAAGCACAATTAGCAAAAACGGAAAAATACCGGACATTTTAGCACAATTCCCTAATTAAATCTAGTACAATAAACTAAGTGAAATTGAGAAAATATTGACAGAAACAGAATTACACAGTTCTCAAGGAATCTGGACCAAGAAAGGAAGTAGACAATATCCAACACAAAATCAAAGAAAGCAGATACTCATGAAATCATCCACGCAATTCAAAACATGGCAAAATGATTAATCAGTTCAAAAGGTGAATCAAAAGTAACAAAACCTCACAGATGCACTATCAGTGTTTCTCTCAAGTGTTTAGGGTAAATCAATGTCACTCAATGCACTCAAGAAAGCGAGCAACAACAGACTTGGCAAGCCTCTAATATCAACACTCAAACACATGCATGTTCAAATCAAAAGGTCTTTTATGGGTGAAATGGGGCCAAGGACAAGGGAGGATAAATGTGGATGAGAAGCTACAAACCAAAAGAAATAGAGGAGAAATGGGGGAACAAGTGTAAACACAGTCAACTCACACCCAAAACCTCTAATTCAATCCTCTTCTTGACTCCATTATTCACAAAAAAAAAATTCTTTTTTTTTCATTTTTTTTTCTATATTATTTTTTCATCCTGTCTCTATTTTTTTCTCTCTGTTTAGGACACAACTATAAGAGACAAGATACACAACATATTTACAAACATAAAACAAGAAGAGGAACCAACCAACCAATTCATCAGAAACCCCAAGGAGACCACACTTGTTCCCAAAACACTTCCAAAGCTCCAAAATTCCCTAAGGTTAAGGTAATATTGGTTTTTCACTTAGGGCTAGTGTATGAGCTTCAAAACAAAGAAATGAGGAAAGTATAGGCTCAAAAAAGGTTTTCAAAGAATCAGAACAAGGTAAGCTTATTTGGCTAGAGAGGCTCAAAAACAAAACTGCCTTTATCACTTCCAAACATGCATATCAATCAAGAATTATCAACAAGAGTCAAGCCAAGGCATATGCGCAAGCAATCAAGAGACGTATCACACACAAGAAAGAACATAAAGTGGCTCAAATCTCACACAGGGTAATTGTCACAATCGATTCAACCTCTCAAACATCATAATCATCTTGCCAAGCAAAGAAAAGCAAGGATTTCAAACCAAGTATCAATGAAGTGAAGGACACATCTACAACCTACACAAAGTCTAGAAATCAAGAGAAACATGCAAACTGTACACAAAACAAAACAAACACTACCTAGAAAAGAAAAAAATTTAACCAAGAAAACAAAAACTAACAAAGAAAAATAAAAATCTCCCCCAATAGACCACACTTAAACTACACAGTATCCTCAATGTGTCACAAACAATAAGATCAGAAATCAGAACAGTGAACAGATCATGGACAAGTTCAATAAAAGTACGGAAAGGGGGAGAAGAGAGAAAGAAAACTCCCCTGGTCATGGTGGCAGTTGCCAATTTTGGACTATCAGGGAGATGTCTTCTACCACAGGATTCAGCAAACAAGTTTTGAGGAGGAACAACTTCATCAGTACTGCCATATCATCCAAAACGAGATGTTTCTTCTTTCTTCTCCCAGCAAACTGTTCCATCAGTAGCTTTCCTTCTACTGGCAGTTGTTGAGTGTGTGACACCGGAATGGAGATCTCTGGCTCAGTCAAAGAAGTAGCAGTATACTCTCCTTCATTAATCATGATTTCCTTAATGTCAGCACCTGTATTCTCATTTAATTCTGCAACATGGTCATCAAACTCACAATTAATAGCATCTGTTATACGCTTAGAATCTGTCTGTAACACATAATCAATTTCAATACAAATCGGGCAAGAACCAGATTCACAATCACATTCAAAGTTCTCAGAGAACTGTGTCAGATCAAAGTTCAGTCCTAACTCTATAGAGTTATCAAATTGCACAGTTTCTACCTCAAAATCAATATTGATATATGCATCATCAATAGAATCAAAGGTCAGCTCAAGGCTATTATCATTCAAAATTTCATCACGGCAATCATGTCCATTCAAAACAACCTCTATACCAATGGGTTCAATGGCTGATACTGAATCAAAAATTTTAAAATGGTCAATCAAATCTGTATCAGTATCAGTCATGAATCCTATAGAATCAGTGTGCATCAAATCACAAGCATTTGAATGTATAGGCAAATCAGGTAAAGAGTTTGGAATCTTAAGTTCAGAATAAACCTGTTTTTGCTCATTGAAAATTTTCTTACCAATCTCCAAGTCGTCAGCTGCATCCTCAAGGCTATCATTTAAATCAAGATCAGTGCAAGGATAGTGAACATCAGGTATGTCAATGTGCTCTACAGGGAATAATGAATCCACAACATGAGTGTGCACATGTATATCAATATCAGAATCCAGAACAGGCTTAAATGGTTCAAGTTTTACCAATTCAAAAACATTAAAATTTACTTGAACCTCAGATACATGAGTAGGGATTTCAAGTTTACAGTAAACCTGCTCAGGTTTTTCCTTTACTACCTCACTTGGATTTTGACCCGCCAGCTTGCAGAGCAACTTCTTTGCCTCTGTTGGAGTTTTGTCCATCAAAGATCCACCAGCAGCTACATCCACTAATATCCTTTCATTGTCCAGGAGCCCTTCATAAAAGTAAATCAAGAGCAAATGCTCTGAAATTTGGTGGTTTGGACAGGTTGTGCAGAGCCTGTTAAACCTCTCCAATAATCTGCCAGGCTTTCTTCTTGAAATTGCTCAATGGCAGTGATCTCCCTCCTAATGCTGACTACCTTTGCTGCTGGAAAGAACTTGTTGAGGAATCTCTATTGTGTTTCCTGCCAACTATCAAAAGGATATTGGTATAGGAACCAGTCTCTTGCTGCACCTTGAAGGGACATTGGAAACACTTTCATCAACACTGTCTCCTTTGAAACATCAACAGGCCTCATCGACAAACACACCAAACAAAACTCCTTGAGGTGCCTGTATGGATCTTCATGTGCCAACCCATGGAATTTGGGAAGACTCTTGATCAGCTCATATATCCAGTCTTGAGAATCTGTCATCTCCTCTATTGTAGTGCAAAACCTGTCTCAGACCTGGACTTCCAATTCAAACAAAGATTAAACCAAACATATAGAAACATAACATGGGGGAAAACCATTATTTACATAATTTGAAACTTCCAGAAACAACAACTAAATGCACAAAATACAAAAATGATAAAAATCTAAACACACAAAAATTGATAAAAGAAGTAAACCCAAACAAGACTACCTAAACATCCTAAAACACATCACACAACACAACACAACACTAACACAACAAAAGACCTAAGACTGAACCGTTGGTCCCCGGCAACGGCGCCATTTTGTTGAGAGGGTCGCACGTCCCACAAAAGTTGTGCATAAAAGAATGCAGTATAGACTAGGCAGTGACTCCTAGGTCGTCTCTCAAGGACCAATTTGTGGTTCAAATCTCAGATCACACACATAGTGGGGGGGTTTGATGGTTTGGTTGCGAATAAATAAAAAAAAGCGTTTTAAATAAAATTCAAAATAGTAAAACTAGATTAAGACAGTAAAAACGAAATTGACACATTAAAATGAAATTACAGCAACTTGAAATAGTAAAATCAATCCGAAACATCTAAAATACAGAAAATCAGTTCAAAATATGATATAAAATATTTTAAAGCAAAGGAAATGAAAGAAAATAAAACTTATGACCCATTCATCTACCAAAAGAAATTAAACATTGCAAATGCTTATAAAGAACTACCTCCTTAGCCGTGACACATCCATGTATTCAATCCAAAGAAAATTAAAATAATTTACATGCTTTTCTTGGTTACTCCTTACGTGAATGGTGCACTTCCAACATCTTATTTTATTTTAATCACCACATGCTCCACTTATTTCCCAAAAGCATTTGAAATGAAAGCTATCACCGTGTTCAACTATACCACTAAAGAAAGTCACCATCCTAAGTAATTAAAACCCTTCATATGTGACAACACACCACTTTCTCCTTACTAAACCGTGACACCACATCTCCAACGTTGGACATGGCTCTCTTCTCCACTACACCGAGAGCTCTTTCTCAAATTTGACAATTTTTTGGGTTCATTTCTTTTAAGTGATAGCATCTTTCTCTAGCATCTAAGGAATTAAAAGAAGTAAAACCTTGCTTCTGTAATTGAAAGAAACCGAAACCGAGAACTCCCTCATCAAATAAACACTTTCTTTTTGAGTTATTTTCTTTTACTGATTAGGTGATGGAAATCTATTTGCTACTCTACTGCTAAAGCAAAATAAATGAACTTGTTCTTTGGTTCAACACAAAGCCGAGAATCACCTTCCCAAAGGTTACAAAATGCAAGAAGAGATTTTATAAAGGAGCAGGAAGCTAAATGAAATATGCAATCAGGATTCAAGAAAAGGAATAAACATCAACCAATTCATTCATCACGAAAAACACATTACAGTTCTCTTGAAATAAAAACATTCAAAGTGAAAGAACAAACAAGTAGTGCCTGGCTTGCTCCTGGCCGAATGCTTCTCCTTCCAGTCTCCACACCAGTTTGCTTTCTCCTTCTTCAATCCATGCTGGGTGTACTCCTCCGTAACTTCTCTATGTGTAGAATCATGGAAGTGGAGTAATACCAAGAGCTCCCCCCCCTTAAACTAATAAATAAACCTCTTTTTAAGTGGCGGCTGGAGCCCTCCAAGTGTGCACAATTCCCAGACCTCAGGGCTTCTTCACGTAGGCTCTCCCTTTAGCTTGGTGGACCGTGAGTTGCTGCTGCACCTCCTTTCTGCCAATGTGCAGCCCCCTTTTTTTTCTTTGGGCCGTGGCAACTTCCCATTTGCTGGACCGTGAATAATTTCTTTCTTCCAGCACCACGTCTTCACTTCTTTGCTGGACCTTTCCGTGTGCCTCCAATGCTTGCTTCCATGGGCCCATGTTTTTGCCGTGTGCTCACCAAAATGTGCTGGGAATGTGAAGCCCATCATGTGTATGTGTTGCACGTTCCAGCCAAGAAAAAGTGTGGTGGCTCCCACTTTTATTCCAATTGTTTTGCCAAAATAAGTTGTCATGGCCGTGTAGCACCTTGCATTTTGCTTGTTGTGTTGGACAGAGATGCCCTAGACGTGTGGATTGCACCCCTTTTCTCTCAAGCATACACCACTCCCATGTGCATAAAGAAAAATGAAACCCACACCTCTCTCTTTTTAGTTTAAACAAAATTTATGTCACATCTTCTTTTGACCTCCAAAATGTCCCAAATATTATCCAACAATTTCCCTACAATTAATAATGCAAATAATTAGCTCAAATAATTCAAATTAATTAAAATAAGAATTTTTGGTCAAATTAAGCATAATTAGCAAAAACGGAAAAATACCGGACATTTTAGCACAATTCCCTAATAAAATCTGGTACAATAAACTAAGTGAAATTGAGAAAATATTGACTCATCAAACACGTCTAAAACTGTTTCAGCAGTTTTTCTTTGATTCTGGAGCTTGGTACAACATTGTATAATGTTGTTGAATGTGTCTAAAGGTATAGCAAACCAGAATAAGCACTAAAATGCAGTATGCATAGTGTGGTTGTTCAAAATCCTTAACCATTCACCATTTCAGCTTGAAATTCTAGCTCTTCACCGTGCTAATCTATTTGAATTGGTCTAATCTGAATTTTGGTCATGCTAAGCACATTAAATCTAGCTTAGATCTGTGTTTATACACTTCTTAGAGTCATTGCCTTTGCTGTCCAGTTTTTGATTCCATGAAAAGCTAAATTTGGTTGGTTCCTTGATGGTTTTTGCTGCATAATTTGGCCATAGCAAGGGTGATTTTCGAATCTTGTTGTTTCTGTGCTTTTGGAAAGGTTGAGCAAGTCTAAATGGATGTTTGAAAGTTGTTAATACTGCTCATTTGGTCAAAAATGAATTTAGATGCAGATTGGATATTTAAACCATCATTTTTGAGTTAAAAATGGAAGTGGATTAGTGATTCTGAATATTAATCATTGTTTCAGCTATTTAAGAGTTTAAACATGTTTAATATCACCAAGAAAAGTTGTTTGAACATTCATCAAAGTTGCTGAATCACTGCCACTCATTTTGGGTTTCAAAACCACTATTTTAGTTCATTTTTCTAGTGCAGTTTTTGTTTTCCAGCCACTGTTTTGGTAATTTTAGTGCAAAATTCATTGCTAGATTGTGAAAAATTTGGTTCAATGTTTAAAAATGAAAATACATGATCAAAAGAAGAAGTATCAAGTGTTAAAAAGCTGTTAGAACCAACCAATCCAGATTACAGGCCCTGAAAAATCAAAAACACAAAATCTGAAATTCATTGGGGCATTTTATCAAACACTTCTGAAAATTATCAAACAGTTTGCATTTGGAATAATTTCTGAACTGTGCTTGTGTTTTTCTTGCTTTCTTCATCCATTCTAGTGCCTTTGATAAGTTCCTCTTGTGTACCTACTTTCATTTGTGTGTTGTTCCAATTGTTTGTGTCTATTTTTTGGCATCCTAAGTTTCAAAACAACAGCATAGTTTGGTGCAGATTTTTAAACTGATTGGTGTGATTTTGCTGAGTTTTGGAGTGTATGTGCAAGCTGTTTGGGGCATCCAGCACCAGAATCCTTCTCCTACATTGGTAGCCTCCTAGGAAGTGGTTTAAGCATTAAAAGTGGAGCAAGAAGGAAGACTCAACAGCAGCTAAACATCACTGTCCAGCAAGCTGTAAATTCTGTTACAGCAACAACTTGCATCTCCAATTCAATTAGCTTTATGCAGCAGCAAGAAGACAAAGTTTTCATTAAATTCTTGGCCTCATTTCAAGTCTATATCACGGAATTTGTTGTTTGAAAAGTGTATTTCGGTTTACTTTTGCTGTTTTGAGTTAAGTGACTTGGGAAAATGCTCTTGAAGCAATTCCAAGTTCACAATTGAACATTGTAATATTCCAATTTCGTTTTCTTTAGTGTGGAAGTGTGTCAAGGGGCTCCAAGTGTCACTTTCACTTTCACTTAGGGCCGTCTAACATTTACATTCTTGCATCTTTATTGCTTTCTTTAATTTCTTGCTTAATCTTTTTGTTTGTTTTTTTTAAGTCTCCGTGGTATATAGGATTGCATAGCATTTAGCCCACCTTTCTTTGGTTTTAGGTTCATTTCATAACATTTGAAAAGAATTTGAAGAATTTCTACTTAGAAACTAAGGTAAAAGATAACTCTAAGGAAACTCTGGCTAAGGAAGAACTTGGTTTCTAAGCTTGTCCATTTGTGAGTCACCTCTTCTTCCTGGGAGCTACTTAGAAACATCTTTTGCCTCTAGAATCTCTTTAGAAATTTTTCACCAAAAACAAAGAAAGCTTGTGAAAATCTTTTCACTCATTACTTGTCAAATATTTTGAAAACTTTGTGAAAACCTTATCCTTTGACAAGATCGAGTCAATCAAGTGTGCAAGGAAGTTTGAAACCCCATAGTGAGAGTTCTTTAAGGGAGGAATTTGAGCAAAAATTTGAACAAAGGGATAGAGAGATTAGTGAGCTCAAAGACATGATTAGTCAACTTTTGATTAATCAAGACAAAAAGAAAGAGAGATCTTCCCATAGGAGAAGAGAAGAATCATCATCTTCTCATAGTGAGCTTGAGCAATATAGTAGTCACCACAATGATGATCACTACCAAATGCCTCCTAGAAGACATCATAGAGTTAGAGAGAACCATCCAAGAGAGCCCAAAATTGATCTTCCTTCCTTTCATGGAAAGGATGATGTGGAAGAGTACCTAGAATGGGAAATGAAAGTTGAATAATTGTTTGAGTGCCACCAAATAGATGATGAAAGGAGAGTCACCATGGCTTCTCTAAGCTTTCAAGGCTATGCCTTAATTTGGTGGACAGCCTTGGTCAAGGATTATAGGCTAAGACACTTACCTCCCATCAGATATTGGAATGAGTTGAGAACCACCTTGAGAAGAAGACATGTACTAGCCTATTATGATAGGGAATTAATGGATAAGCTCTACAAACTCCAACAAAGAAACATGAGTGTTGAAGAGTATAGGCAGAAAATGGAGTTGCTTATGTTGAGAGCTGGAATAAGAGAGGAACCAAGGATAACAATTGCTAGGTTCCAAAGTGGACTCAACTATGACATAAGAGATAGGGTTGAACTTATACCCTACAATGATCTCAATGAATTAGTCCAACTTTGTGTGAGGGTGGAGCAACAACTCAAGAGGAAAAGCTCCACTAAGAAAGATTACCCTCATAGTTCCAACCATAAGAAAGATTACCCTCATAGTTCCAACCATAAGAAAGAGTACAAGAGGGAGGGTAGTCTAACCAAGCCAAGATATGAAGAAGTTAGAGAGAGAGAGAGGAAAAGAAAAAGTCAAAGAACCTTCAAGAGATCATAAGAGTAAGGAGACTAAGTGCGTTAGATGTGGGGAAAAAGGGCACTATGCATCTGAGTGCCGCAATAGAAGGTCAACTTACATCCTTGAGCATGAGAGTGAAAGTGAGGGTTCTTCATATAGTGAGTCTGAAACATCCACTTCTGAAGAAGAAGAAGCTTTACCTTGTGATGGTGACTTACTTATGGTAAGGAGACTCCTGAAAAGTAAACATGTAGAATTAGAACAGTCACAAAGAGAGAACCTATTCCACACAAGATGTAAAGTTTTGGAAAAGACATGTTCAATGATTGTGGATAGTGGTTCTTGTTGTAACTGTTGTAGTTCTAGAATGGTAGAGAAGCTTGGCTTAACCATTACTCCTCATCCTAAACCTTACAAACTTCAATGGATCAAAGAGGATGATGGAATAGTAGTTAAAGAACAAGTAAGAGTACCCATTTCCATTGGCAAATATGAAGATCAAATTGTTTGTGATATAGTACCAATGGAAGCTGGGCACATATTACTTGGAAGACCTTGGCAATATGATAAGCAAGCTTTACATGATGGAGTCACCAATAAAATCACCATTCAACACAAGGGAAAGAAAATTATGTTGTGTCCTCTTACACCTTCACAAGTAAGAGAGGATCAAATAATTCTTAAAAAGAAGTTGGATGGAGAAAAGAAAAGTAGGAAAGAAGGAAAGGAGAAAACCCTAAACCATGCCTCAAATAAGGAAGTTGTCCAACCTCAAACTTTGAACATTTCTAAAAATCTTTTTCTTGGACAACCTCATTTTCTTCTCTATTGCAAAGAGGCACTTGTTTCAATAAATCATGAACTTGGTTCTCTACCAAAGGGGTTGCAGAAACTTTTAAAAGAATGTGATGATGTATTTCCTAAAGAGGTACCAAGTGGATTACCACCTTTAAGAGGAATAGAACATCAAATAGATTTAGTGCCTGGGGCCAGCCTTCCTAATAGGCCAGCCTATAGGACCAATCCCATGGAAACAAAAGAAATAGAGAAACAAGTCAATGAATTGTTGAATAAAGGGTGGATCCAAAAGAGTTTAAGTCCTTGTGTTGTGCCTGTGTTGTTGGTTCCTAAGAAGGATGGATCTTGGAGGATGTGTACAGATTGTAGGGCCATCAACAATATAACTGTCAAATATAGGCACCCCATTCCTAGATTAGATGACATGTTGGATGAATTACATGGAGCAAACATTTTTACCAAAATTGATCTCAAAAGCGGATATCATCAAATAAGAATTCAAGAGGGAGATGAATGGAAAACTGCTTTTAAGACCAAGTTTGGTTTGTATGAATGGTTAGTCATGCCCTTTGGCTTGACCAATGCTCCAAGTACATTCATGAGGTTAATGAACCATGTTCTTAGAGAATGCATAGGGAGGTTTGTAGTGGTCTACTTTGATGTAAAAAAAAGTCTTGCTTCTTCTTAGAGAATATCATCTCTTTGCCAACTTTGACAAATGTACTTTTTGTCAAGAAAGTGTGATTTTCCTTGGATTCAAAGTTGGAAAAGAAGGTGTACATGTTGATCCAGAGAAGATCAAGGCTATACAAGAATGGCCAACTCCCAAAAATGTAGGAGAGGTGAGAAGTTTTCATGGATTAGCAAGTTTTTATAGAAGATTTGTGAAAGACTTCTCCACCATAGCCACTCCTTTAAATGAGCTAGTCAAGAAAGACAAACCTTTTCTTTGGGGTGATAAGCAAGAGTTGTCGTTTGAGACTTTGAAGCACAAGTTAACACATGCACCTATTCTAGTTTTACCTGATTTTTCCAAAGCCTTTGAACTAGAATGTGATGCATCTGGGGTAGGTATAGGAGCTGTTCTAATACAAGGAGGACACCCCATAGCTTATCTTAGTGAAAAACTTAGAGGGGCAACTTTGAACTATCCTACCTATGACAAAGAATTGTATGCCCTCATTAGAGCTTTAAAAACTTAGGTGCATTATTTGGTAACTAGAGAATTCATAATACATACTGATCATGAATCTCTCAAGTACACTAAAGGGAAGCAAAGCTAAACAAAAGGCATGCAAAGTGGGTGGAATATCTTGAGCAATTTCCTTATGTCATCAAACACAAAAAGGGGAGTACTAATGTTGTTGCGGATGCTTTATCTAGAAGACATGCATTGTTAATAACCCTAGGATCTCAAATATTAGGATTTGATGACATAAAAGATTTATATGAAAATGATGAAACATTTGCATCTACTTATTCATCATGTCTTAAGAATTCTTTTGATGGATTCTATCTTTCTGAGGGGTATCTTTTTAATAAAGGAAAACTTTGTATACCCTAAGGATCCATTAGAAAACTTCTTATCAAAGAGAGTCATGGAGGAGGTCTCATGGGTCATCATGGAGTTGATAAAACGCTAAATATTTTGAAAAGTAAATTTTATTGGCCACACATGAGAATAGATGTTCAAAGGCATTGTTCTAAATGTATAGCTTGTTTACAAGCTAAGTCCAAAATTATGCCTCATGGACTCTATACACCTCTTCCTATAGCTAATACCCCTTGGGAAGACCTTAGCATGGACTTTGTCTTAGGATTGCCAAGAACTCAAAGGGGGTATGATTTTATATTTGTGGTAGTAGATCATTTTAGTAAAATGGCTCATTTTATACCTTGCCACAAAGTAGATGATGCTAGCTATATCTCTAGACTCTTCTTTAAAGAAATAGTGAGATTGCATGGCTTACCAAAAACTATAGTGTTTGATAGAGATGTGAAGTTTCTAAGCCATTTTTGGAAAACTTGGAACTAAACTTCTATTTTCTACTACATGTCACCCACAAACTGATGGGCAAACTGAAGTAGTAAATAGATCTTTATCTACACTATTAAGGGTAATATTAAGAGGTAATAACAAATCTTGGGATGAACATCTACCTCACATTGAATTTGCTTATAATAGAGTAGTCAACAAAACTACTAATCTTTCTCCTTTTGAGGTTGTTTATGGCTTTAACCCTATCACACCTCTTGATTTACTACCTCTTCCAGAATCATCTTCTTTTTTTCATAAAGAAGGTAATTCGGAAGCACAGTTCATCAAGAAGTTACATGAGAAGGTCAAAATCCAAATTGAAAAACA
Organism: Vigna umbellata; assembly: GCF_029865625.1. Lineage (NCBI taxonomy): Eukaryota > Viridiplantae > Streptophyta > Magnoliopsida > Fabales > Fabaceae > Vigna > Vigna umbellata. The sequence goes on along the minus strand of NC_142168.1, from coordinate 51,961,456 downwards.
AACTCAAAAATATGCAGAATACAACAACAAAGGGAGAAAGAAAATAGTTTTTGAAGAAGGAGACCTAGTTTGGCTTCATTTGAGAAAGGAAAGATTTCCCTCTCAAAGGAAATCCAAACTTAGTCCAAGAGGAGATGGTCCATTCAAGGTGGTCAAAAGAATAAATGATAATGCATACATCTTAGATCTCCCTGAAAGTTATGGTGTCAATCATACTTTTAACATCTGCGATTTAATTCCTTTCACAGGGAATGATCAACAGGGTGAATCAGATCTGAGGACAGATCCATTTCAAGAGGGAGGGTCTGATGGAAGACCATCTAAGGCGCATATTGGACCTCTTACTAGAGCCATGGCAAAGAGGATTCAAGAGGAAGAAGGATCACCTACCATTTTGCTTTTATGGAAGGTAATTTACATTGATTCTTTTTCCCATAATTAAAAGCACATTTTTCCTTGCTTTGTAGGATTAATAAAAAGCAGCTGCCAATATAAAGACTTGGGGGAAAAGCTTGCTGCCCAAACTATCAAACAAAGGTGTTTTACATGTGTGCTGCTGACCAAAACCATCAAAACAGAATTTGGCGCTTTCCTTTTTCAAACTTGCTGCCCAAGAATTCACATGAGCTGTGTGAGCTGCTGCCCAAACCAAAATTGGCGCCATTCATTTCAGTTTAATTGTCATTTCATTTTGAATGTCATTTCAGATCTGAGGCTGTTATTTCCCTATAAATAAGAGACCTCTTTCACCATGTAAAGAACTTTTGAGCTTAGTAAATTGCTGCTAAAATTAACTTCCAGCCCTAATGCTCTTGAGTCATTTATTCTCTCTACTTTCTCTTCCCTTTCCTCTAGCTTCCTTCCATTGTAGGAAGGCCTTCTGAGCTGTGAGGTTCCCACACATACTCATTCCACTCAAACACACCAACCATCAATCAATCTCACTCAATTTCCACCGCATCCACACTGCTGATTTCAATCCGCTGCACCAATACTGTTCTCGGTTTTTGAAGCTTTGTCTGCAAGGTCCAGGTCATTCTAAGCATGTCTAAGCTTCCATCATCCATAAATAACATTTAAAGCTTGATGAGGAGCCTTGATTGTCCTTCTTTTTCTTCAAGAGTTGGCTTTTAGATGATTCATTGCTGGCCATTAAGCATAGATTTTCTTGCTCATTTGAATTGTTTGAGCATGAGGAGCTTGAATCGAATAATGTCAAGTTAACAACATCTATGACTTTATCATGAGTGACTCTTAAAAATTCCCACATTTCCTAAGCACTTTCATAAACAGAAACTTTGAAAAAATCATCAAGGGTTAGTGCAGATAAAATTATGTTCCTAGCCCTAACATCATATTGTGTCATTCTATTTTCATCCATAGTCCACTGTAAAAATGGTTTTTCTACCTGCATATCATTTACAAAAATAGTGGGAACAATTGGTCCATTCATAACAACTTCCCAAATACCCTTGTCAATAGACTCCAAAAATATTTGCATTCTTATTTTCCAAAACGCATAATTTTCCCCCGTAAACAAAGGAGGTATGTCAATAGAAGCACCCTCAGCATAAACTTGGTTATGACCGCCTATTTTCGTAAAATTTGTAAAACTATCAAAGCAAGCTCTGATACCAATTGTCGGAACAATCGGTACCGTTATAGAGTCGCGCAGCGGAATAAAATATTCAGAAAGCGTGTTACGGTCACAAATCAAGTTTTGATGGTCCGTTTTAGAAAAACAATTTTTTTAGAGAAAATTTATCAAACAGTTAATGTGCATAAAACAATAAAGAGAGTAGGGAGTAGAAAAAATTGATACACTGGATTTTTATCCTGGTTCGATTCAAAAGAATCTACGTCCAATTGTTAATCACTATAAAAAGTGATTAACGTTTTCACTAAAATTAGTTTCACAAATTACAATAAGAGTGAATAAAAAACAGAGAGATAAAACCTTCCTTCGACGAACGAACCGGAAGATGACCACCTTGCCAACTCGAAGAGAACCGCTCCAACTATCGACACACGAAACGCGAGCTTCTCCTATTCATGAGACCAGGCAAAGCACTTGAACTAGCTTTTTAGAACTTCCTCAGACACACTGTATTCTCAAAAAGCTTAGAGTTTTCTTCTTAAAGTTTTGGAAGAACCTTATATAGCCAACAATTCTGAATTCGCAGAGATGAATTATAACTGCCACAGAATTATAGCTTCTGATAATCGATTAAATGTGTAACAATTCTGGAAGTACAATTTTTTCTAAGTATTACATGTTTAAAGCCTTTCCTAATACATTTATAATCTACAAAGTGCTTTTAAAACAATTAGAACAGTTTATCTTCTTGCAACATCATCAAAATCATTTATCTTCAAATTTACCAATGCTCCTCATTGGTAACACATTTTCAGGTGCTCATCCAGATCAGATGATCCATGATACATGTTGAAGGTTGGTGGGACCAACTATTCGGGGATGCACGTCTCCATGATGACACTTACGAACAACAATAAGTCGGTTGTGTTCACTATTGGAACAAAATTATGGTCTTTACTCACTCCCGTGCTCTCCTTTTGCATGAGCTTGGTGGTTTCTTCAGGCTTAGTCTGGATAGGCCAAGAAGCCATTCTAGGAGTAGAATTTTGGGTAGTCTGCTCCTGCCAAGCAGCCGCATGTTCGACTCTCAAGGTCATTAGCTCTTCTTCATGCCTCTTCTGCATGTCCAACATTTGTTGCTACAACATCATTATCATCTCCATTAGATCCTTATGGTTCTCTTGTCCTCCTTGCACCGTGTTACCCACGTTCCTTGTGGTCACTATTGGACTACTATTCTCAATCTTCTCAAGCCCCACTATGAGCGTCGAAATGTTTTGGTAGTGGGGTCAAATTATCTTCAACACCAAATTTCAAACAACCTTGAAACTGGTTAGAAATCTAAGTTTTTATTTCAATATTCCTTACACCGAGCGGGAGATGACCTACAAAAGGTACTTTAATAGTTAAGTCAGTAAATGATCGTTTTGTAATTAAAGTCAATTATCAACAGTGTAATACATACGATCACCTACCTTCTTACCTTAAACTTGTATTTATAAGTTTTAGAATATCATTTCAATTAAAATCGCCCTAATCACGACTCAATGGTTGATAAACATATTTTACCTATAAACGTGTTTAATTAGCATTACATATCAATCATCTATAAAGGTGTTTAATTAGCATTACAGATCAATCATTAGGTGTGTTACCGATGGGTCATTAACTCTTTGATAAGGACTATCCAATTTCCAAGAACTAAGAGTATGATAAAGTTGACGACCCAACGAACCGGACGGGATACGTATTTATTTGTTTTTGAAAAAAAAGGTATGCATGATTCTTACAGTAATCTTCAATCACAAATATAACATAAATTCACAATTCGTAAAACTTTGAAACCAGCAAAAAAGATACTAATAAAACAATGGTTCAATAATACAAGTCACACACCTTAAAACATTTACTATATTGCTATAATTCAGTTTAACTTTACATATAAAACAAAATTTAAAAGATAAATATTTTTATCTCAGGCGTTACTTTATAACTCTTAAATAATCCCAATCTTTAGTGACAAAAGAAATGTTTAGAGACCAATCTTTTAATTAAAAACTAATATTTTTGTTGTCAAAACTTTAATAACTAATATTAATGAATAATTTAGAAATTTACTATAAAAACTATTTTAGTTATCAATTTAAAAACCAATTATAATTTTTGGAAATTATTTTAATTGTTAATAATTTTTAATTTATAAATTAAAATCTAAATTAGTAATCATAATAATTAATTATTTTTTATCATTAAAATTAAAATTGTTTATTATTCAGTGATATATCAAATGAACTATCACCTAAAGAATTTCATTAATATAATAACATACATTAATATTATTATTTAACTCATTATTATCATTATTTACTCAAAGACCGATTACCACCACATATCTCAATTAGAACTAAAAATAATACTAGAAACAAAAAAAACCAGACATAACAAATAGCATAAACATTGCCACTCATTACCAACTAACTTTCTTAAAAACAGAATGTAGCATATAAATGGATGGTGCACGTTCTCAGTCATTAATAATGACCGTGAGTGTCTCCTACATTCATGGTAGACCTAAAACCATTACTACCTTAATTCTTCTATATAAACCTCTCGATGTGTCGGTTTTAAATTGAGCACATGCACCAATTCTTTGTCCAGAGGTCACCACTGAGAGACACCGAAAGCGCAAAAAGCACATTTCACGTCTCTCATTGGTTTATAGGCCTCCCAAATAATAATGGAGGAGCAACCAAAAAGGGAACCTAGTCCCCTCCGTAAAATGGTGGCGGTGTCATCCATCGCTGCCGGTATCCAATTCGGATGGGCCCTACAACTCTCCCTTCTAACACCATATGTACAAACCCTAGGAGTTCCTCATGCTTGGGCCTCCTTCATCTGGCTCTGTGGCCCCATCTCTGGCCTAGTAGTTCAGCCCATTGTAGGCTATTGCAGTGACCATTGCAAGTCTCCTTTCGGTCGTCGTCGTCCCTTTATCCTCGCCGGTGCACTTTTCGTTGCCATAGCCATTATTCTTATTGGCTTCGCTGCCGATATAGGACACTTAGCTGGCGATGACATCACCAAGAAAACCCGTCCACGTGCCGTCGCCATTTTCGTCATTGGCTTCTGGATCTTAGATGTTGCCAACAACATGCTCCAAGGTCCATGTCGCGCCTTCCTCGGTGACTTGGCTGCCGGCGATCAGAAGAAGACGAGAACCGCAAACTCGTTCTACTCTTTTTTCATGGCTGTCGGCAACGTCCTGGGCTATGCCGCAGGATCTTATGACGGTCTCCACAAGATCTTCCCTTTCACAGAAACTGAGGCATGCAACGTCTTCTGCGCAAACCTAAAGAGTTGCTTTTTCTTCTCCATCGTTCTTCTTCTTGTTCTATGCATTATAGTTCTCTCTTGCGTGAATGACCCTCAGTTCATTCCGGCATCTGAGAAGATGAAGGTTGAGGAGGCAGAGAACACGCACGTTTCATGCTTCTGCGGAGAGTTGTGCGTTGCATTCAAGGGACTGAAGAAGCCAATGTGGATGTTGATGCTAGTGACAGCTATTACATGGATTGCGTGGTTCCCATATGTGTTGTTCGACACTGACTGGATGGGTCGTGAGGTGTACGGCGGTGATGTGGGTCAGAAGGCATACGATGATGGTGTGCATGCTGGTTCTTTGGGGCTCATGTTGAATTCAGTGGTGTTGGCTGTGGCGTCTTTGGGTGTAGAACCACTAGGTCGCTTGGTTGGTGGAGTCAAGTGGTTGTGGGCAATCGTTAATGTTATTCTCGCAGTTTGCATGGCAATGACTGTGCCCATTGCAAAAATCGCTGAGCATCAACGTGCCCTTAACCCTGCCCTCATTGGAAACCCCTCAATGAATGTGAAAGCTGGATCCTTAGCCTTCTTCTGCGTCCTTGGTATTCCTTTGGCGGTAATCTTTCTATCTTTACTCACCATTTGTGCAACAATATATTAGGGTTTCCATCCATCATCACTTGTTTAGATACCATTTAGAAGAATTTTCAAAAAAAATCTGAATTGTATCTTTAATTTTCATCAAATTACAATCGTCGTTTATCCTGCTGAAAACTAATACATTTCGTGTAACCAGGTTACGTATAGTGTTCCCTTTGCTTTAGCCTCTATCTACTCTAGCAACTCAGGAGCAGGACAAGGTATATATATATACATAGTTACCAATTTCTTAATGTTAATGGAAAAAAGGGCGATGTTTAAGCCTAAATAAAAATGTGTAACCTTTTTGTTTGCTTCAAAATTTTCAGGACTATCTTTGGGTCTTCTCAATGTTGCAATTGTGATTCCTCAGGTTAGAATATATTTACTTAATACGTTGAAATTTCATTACGTTTGTCATAACTATATCAAGAATTCTAGAATAGAACATATACAACTTCCTTGGTGGACGAACGAATTTCAACGAAGACTTATATATTTGGTTTGCACAGATGATTGTATCGGCAATTAGTGGACCATGGGATTCTTGGTTTGGTGGTGGCAACTTGCCGGCGTTCGTGTTGGGCGCGGTGGCGGCTGCCATAGGTGCCATACTGGCAGTTGTTGTACTTCCAAACCCCAAGAAACACGATGCAACCAAGATTCCTAGCCTCTCCATGGGAAGCTTCCATTAATGGCTAGAGCTCGGTATGCTCCCCCGTACATTTATACATGGGAAGGAAAATGATGGAGTTTTTGGATTCAAAGATGGTGCATGTGCTCCAGAAATTAGTTATTAAATCCTTAAAATGTTTCCACAGCTATCATAGCATGTGCAAAACATCCATGTTATGTAGCTATCATAGCTTGTGTAAAACATCCTTCTTCTATATATAGATGGATGTTACATATAAAGGGATTTTATTGAAGGAAACGTCTTCAAGTTGAATCTATCGATTTCTCTCTCTCTCTCTCTCTCTCTCTCTCTGTATATATATATATATATATATATATATATATATATGAAAAGTAAAACTATCTTTTGTTTTTCCTTTCTTAAGTGCTATTTCACACCTTAGTCTCTTAATTTGAAAGAAAAAGACTCGAACATCTCAAACTACCGTTTTCGATTTTTATTTCTAAATTAAATTGTTATAATATTTCAAAAATTTGAAGATAATTAAAAACAATCTGTACTATAGGATACCCAACCCTCCAACGGTCAACCAATAACAACCACTGAAGGTTACTGTAATGACGTTCGACCACGCAGCTTGGTCGATCGCTTGATAACCAACCGTAATAGCGTACGACCACGTGACGCTATCGACCATTTGAGGCTCGACAGCCGCATAAGCGATGTCGCGACATGAGACATACGTCCGACACGTCATCCAATTAGGTCGACACGAATGATGATCGACATACAGAGGCTCGACAGACAGCCGCATAAGCGATGTCGCGACATGAGACATACGTCCGACACGTCATCCACTTAGGTCGACACGAATGATGATCGACATACAGAATGTGACAACGTGATCTAGCAGTTAAGCAGTTACACACCTTGACTGAATAACGCCGCGAATCACGACCATATATCGTGGAAATAATTGACTCAGTGTCAGCGCACAATTCGACGGTTACAACTTCCACTTCCGTAACTGACCGGATTTTCAGGTAAACGGTTTATTATGTTAATTTAAATATACGAAGCACACCAGAAAAAAGGTACGTTTTTCCCTAAGGAGAATTAAGAAAAGATTTCTTGATCTAATCACTCTCACTGACTTGAGCGTCGGAGTGCCTTTGCAGGTACCCAGCCCACCTTTACCCAAAGAACGGAGCGTAGAAAGAGAGAGGAAACATCATCACAGAGTTGAGAAAAGGAAGCAGTCCGGTTTTATTTGGTTTGTATTTCGGTCTCCACATCTCTACTGAAACACAATCTATATAAGTTAATTCAATGTTGGAGTAATTTCTTTCCTACACAAGGAATTTTCCTGTAAATGTTTTGTATAGATTTGGATTTAATTGTCTTCACGTATTGAAATCTACAACGATGTCGTTGCTGACAAAAATTCGGGTGGTTCCAGAAAAGCCTTTGAAATTAAGTATTTATTTTGAGAACCTACAATAAGAAATTAAACAAAAAGATATTTTTGACAACCATCATCATAGTTGACAACTCTTACGTTTGAATTGTTTGTGCAAAGTCAACTACAAAATTCATTGTTATTGTCTCATTCCTACTTGTGGGTATATCTAATAAGCAAAACGTTTTTTTAACAATGTTTTCTTGACACAGTTTTCACAATGCCACGTGGCGGTTGTCCATTGGCTGATGTTTAAAAAAATAAATTAATATACAATTGCAGGAGGAGGAGAAGGGTCTACTGCAGTGGTAGTAGAAGGGTGTACTGCAGGAGGAGGAGTAGGGGCTACTGCAGGTGTAGGAGTCTGTATACTAGGGGTAGGAGAAGGCCCCACAGATGATGTAGTACCGGGAGCAGGGGTAGGTAGTCTAGCAGGCACCCTAAGTACATACTTTGGTGCCTGCCGTTGCCTCTTTGTAGGCCTTGCTACCCCTTTTCCTTTATCAGGACGCTCTGAACCTTGTCCTGTCATTACTGCACTCAAATGGTTACAAATAAAGCGAAAAAAATATAAACAAATAAAGGATGAATTGTTTTCAAAGTCAATGTATACGTAATTGCAAACAAGTTAAAGATGGTATTTTAGATAATGGTAATGAAATGATAGTCCAATTTGCTACAATAGATGTTCAACATTCAATCATCGTCATCATCATCATCTTCATCTTCATCTTCAGCATCGTCTTCTTCTTCTTGTTCTTCTTCTTCATCGTCATCATCACCATCATCTTCTTCTTCTTGTTCTTCTTCATCTTCTTCTTCTTCTTCTTCTTCTTCTTCCTCTTGTTCTTCATCACCTTGTATTGTTGCTTCTAATTCATCTCCATCACCATCAGGGTCGACCAATGCGGTTATACGTTCAACTTCGATAATTTCTTGTGATTGTGACATTTGGTCAAGTTGGTAGGCTACATCTTCCTCAACTTCATTTGAGTCTATGCGACCTCTAGGCTTCGTTTGTATTGCTACGGCCCAACCACGCTTGTCAATATTGCGAAATGGTGGATATGGCACATAATAAACCTGTCTGACATTAGATGGTAGAATGAAAGGATCAAAAGGCCCATATCTTAATCTCTGGTTCAGTTCGACAATATTAAAGCGTGGATCGACTCTAGTACCAGCTCTAGAAGGATCAAACCATTCACAATAAAACAGTACCACTCTGTTTGGAGAAGTAGTGCTGTTGTACTCTAACTCATATATTTTATGAATGATGCCGTAGAAATCATCATAAGACCCCTCTGTTAGGCCCTTGACATACACACCACAATTTGATGTTTTCTTTCCTTTAGACCATTCATGTGTATGGAATTTGTAACCATTGATGAAGTAAGTGTGCCATTCTTTGACACATCTCATTGGCCAATTGGAGAGATGTCTTAACTCTTGAACCGTGGGAGTTAATGCCTGATTAAAAACCTACAAAGGTACTAACAAAATTATACCTACAACAGTCAAATTAACCTTGCTCTAAACGAAGGACAAAACTACGGACCTGATTTCTAAACCAATGGGGAAACTCAGAGTGTATTCTAGCAGAAGTATTTCCTTCTGTGACTTGCTCAGCCACAACAAATGAGCTGGTACAAATGAAATTAATTAGTGTATAACAATTAAACCTTTTGATAGATTAGAGATGGATGATGACATACTCAAGGTACGGCTTGACTTCACTGCAATTGATCAAGACATGGACATGAGCGGAGTTGAATTCAGCATCAGTTAACCAATGAGTGAATTCTTTCCCTGCGTGACGGCCTGATTGTCGGAAAACTGATAATGCACCTTCACGTGGTTCAACTTGCCATTGCATTTCATTTCTGACATGAGTGGGAGACAACATGAAGTTCTTGAAATAATGTGAACAAAAATAAGTTGTCTCTCTGTGCAAGTAAGCTGCACAATTGAGCCTTCCACTCTAGCTTTATTTTTAACTGACCGTTTGGATTCTCCCATAAACCTTTCAAAGGGATACATCCACCTGTACTGCACGGGTCCCCCAAGCCAAGCTTCATATGCAAGATGAATTGGAATGTGCTCCATTGAATCAAAGAATGCAGGAGGGAATATTCTTTCCAATTTGCAGAGAATAATCGGGATATTTTCATCCATCTTTTTAAGGGAATCTTCCTTTAGTGTCGTGCAACACAAATCTTTAAAGAAGTTACTGATTTCTATCAGTGGATGTAACACGTGTGTTGGCAAACAACTGAACGCAAGAGGGATGAAAGTCTCCATGAATACATGACAATCATGACTCTTCAACCCTTGAATAGTACCGTTCTGAACATTGGCACATCTGGACAAGTTAGAAGCATATCCATCTGGCATTCTAAGCTCCTTGATCCATGCACACACTATTCTTGTCTCGTCTTTTGACATGGTGTAATTTGCTTTTGGTTTAAATAATCGGCCGTTACCTTGTGCCTTCAACTCTAAGTCTTTTCGTCCACAATACAAAGGTAAATCTTTTCTTGCTTTCTCATTATCTTTTGTCTTACCTTTAACATCCATGACTGTGTTGAAGACATTGTCAAAGAAATTTTTTTCTGTGTGCATCACATCGATGTTGTGTCTTAGCAAGTTGTCCTTCCAATACGGAAGTTCCCAGAATATGCTTCTTTTAGTCCAATTATGCCATTCCCCAAACCCTTCTAGCCTATTCTGACCAGATTCAGTGACTTTTGGATAGTCTTTCACTCTTCTCCACACGTGTGATCCAGTCAACTTTGGCGGGGGCATATCCGTTTCAACTTTCCTTTTCGAAATGCCTTTTTGTTTCTTCTAAAGGGGTGGTCAATGGGCAAGAACCGTCGATGGCAGTCAAACCAACTACTTTTCCGGCCATGACTCAATTGGAATGACTTTGTATGTTCCATGCAATGTGGACAAGCTAATCGACCATGTGTGCTCCAACCAGATAACATGCCGTACGCTGGGAAGTCATTAATAGTCCACATCAAGGCTGCCCTCATAAGGAAATTTTGCCTCCTTGAAACGTCATACGTCCAAACACCATTCCATAACTTCTTCAAATCATCAATCAAAGGCTCCAAGTAAACATCAATCAATGATTTGGGATTAGATGGACCTGGTATTATACACGATAAAAACATGTAAGGCTTTGTCATGCACATCTCAGGTGGTAGATTGTATGGTGTAACTATCACGGGCCAACATGAATACGGTGATGCAGACGCCTGAATGTACGGGGTAAACCCATCAGAGCATAGACCAAGTCTGACGTTACGCGGTTCACTAGCAAAGGATGCATGTTTACGATTGAAGTGCTTCCAAGCTT